>NC_134568.1:108795310-108992810 GCF_050947875.1 Dermacentor variabilis
AATGACACAGACCTTTGCTTCAGTTCTTGGTGAATTTCCACAACTTCATTGTATTTCCAGCATTCCCATAGAATTTCTGATTTTCTTTAGGGATTTTCCGCAGAGCAAATAGTACCAAAATAATTAGCAAATGGGCATCAAATTCGTACTCGGCCATTTCTATATATCTCGTAAGGACATCTTCTTAGGCGAGTGGGCGCGCTGTATTTGGTAAAGCAAACGGAAAGAATAACTAGAAAAAATCGTTAGGCAAGACACAGAAAAAACAAGCATCCTTCCTGCTTCTTTCTTTGTACCTTGCCTCGTGATTTTTTTTAGTTATCCTTTCTTTTTGCTGGCATACCCTTACAAAATATATATTTCGCTCAGCTGCTCCACGCATTCGTCGTCTACGCCCTCGCGCTTAAGAAAAACCCATAGCAGTTCCCTGTTTACGTTATCGTAAGCTCTCTTTAGGTCTAGGAATGCTAGCCATAATTGAAATATCTACGCACTGAGTTAGTACAAATATATTATCCTCTAAGGGTCTGCCTGGTCTCAACCGAAACCAAATGAGAAGCATAACTCCAACGGCACCTACGATACAGATTCTTTTTCGGCAAATATATCCAGAGAAAATAGAGTAAGCAGCCATGAATTCTGCAGAATCGGCTGTAATCGACAGAAAGAAAGCCTAGGAATAGCCAATGCGGTTATTTGATAAGCGTGTTCTTATACAGCTGAAACATATGTCCGAATGTTGTTTTCACCTTGAAGTACGCGCTGATTCAGAGGGACGTCGATAAAAACTGAATTGTTGCTCTACAGAACAGAGCAACGCGAAAAGGGAGGTGGGGAGTAAATTTGCTTTTTAGGCGTAAAAACGTGGCCAGGCGGAAGCTTGCCTATAGCTCAGGGTTTGACACTGCTCAGGGCATGAAAGAATGATCGGTCGTGAATTGATTCTTGGACGTAAAGAGCCACCGTGCAATGGGTTTTCCATGTGTTGCTTAAGTACATGACATGGCCTTAGAGCATGACCTCACATTTGGAGATAAAATTGTGCTAATGCATACGACAAGTAATGGTGCTGCGCTTCTGAAAACGTTTGAAACTGACTCACCCCTCCAGGATTGCACTAGGCCCTCCTAAGCGTCTTCCCGCGACGCTAATTTCGGTTATCACATGTCCAATTCACACTAAAGCAAGTGGAGAGAGAGAGAATAAGGGGAAATCTGGGAATTTAACGAGATGGGAATATTCAGACTACTAGCCTGCACTGAGGGGGGGAGGGGGGATGAAAAGAGAATAAATGGGATAAAAAGAGAAATTACACCATGAGGGCGGAAATATGCGAGAAAAGGACATTAATGTTTTTATCATGCTATTCTCGACCGCTCCTTGAACGATGCGCGTATGATTGCGTACACTGGTTTGAAAATACGTTCTATTTTCGGGGCAGCTTCACCGTTTATGGCCACGAAGTCTGTTCCAGGGTGTCCTACACATCAATAGATGCATTATTAGAGATGGTTTAACAGACGCGTTTGGATATTTTGGTATCTATCTTTCACTAGATTTAAGCGCACAGTAGATCGAAGGAAAGCTTACGGGGGCGATATACGGGTATACACATGCAGCACCCGGCGCCCAGTTGTAGCATGAATTGTAAGCTGGTATTCAAACAAGAAAGAAGTTAACGAGAAGGTGGAGGCTTGAAACGATCAACTGTGGTCGACGAGGAATGTCACTAAAGACAACGTTTGGACACTGGGAGCTGTCTTCGTCAGGGCGGCAACTGCCTTGTCGGAGCGTTGGTTCCCGCGGCATTTCTCGTTCGATCACGCGCAGTCAATGAATGCAAAATGTATAACATCTGACAATGCAGTGTAACCGAGTAGGTATTTATATATTCAAGCGTGATAACAAACATGTCTTGGATTTCAGATTACCGATGCCTGCGAAACCAAACCAGCTTGTCGAAGGGGTGAATTTGTGAACTTATTAATTAAAGGGTGTCGTTATTCGCAAACATCCACACTATCCACACTATCGATTCCATTGCCATTATCTTTTTATCTTTGCGATGGAGATCAACGACCTGTCTACAAACAGTCGTCGTGTACTTTTTACGCTCAGTCAACTATTTAAAACAATGGCTATCTGTAACAGGGGTGCAAATAGGTTCGGAGTGTCGGACACGTCGGACGCCGCGGACAGAATTTATCGGCGATCCCCCAGGTCTGGGAGGGTTTAATTAAACGTTGCACACAGCGGGGCGCTCAAGACGCACCGATGGCTTTATCGGCGCACGCTTGGCTACCTCCATTCGCGGTTATTGTCGGGCACCCACAAAGATCGACCGGCCCCGCTATCCTGCGGCTGCTAAGTCAGATTGGATTACACTTTTGGTGAATCTGTCCGCTGTGGAAACTGCCGGTAGCCGCAGCAGCCCGCGACCAATCTTCGCGCCACAATAACGCCTGCTGCGGCCCTTATTCTTTAGGAAAGCGAAATTTCGTTAGTCGCTATTGTTGTCCAATCGATCTATCAGCGTGCGCACTTGCTCGGCAAGTGTTCACAACAAAGAAGCACCGGTATGATAGTGAATAAACTCTCTCTGTGCACCCGCTCTCGCGTGCATAGGGGAACCGTGTAAAGACGAGGAAATAATGGCGGCAATAGTCAGATGTTGCTTTCTACTTACAATAATACATTACGTTTTCTCTGTTCAGCTCTTTCCCCCGTTTTAATAAAGCTTGTTGATGAACTAGTTGGTTCATGCCTTACAAGCAAAGGTTACGGCGCTAAGCAGACGAGGACGAGGTGAAGCACAAACGACATATACGGGCGCCCGTATATGTCATTTGTGTCTCACTTCGATCTCGTCTTCTTAGCGCCGTAACCTTTGCTTTTGCTATGCTTCCTGTGGCATGCTTCATGTGGCATGCTTCCGAAACACGATATGTATGTGCGGTTATAAGCACTATAACTAGATAGGTGATATGATTACTAACTGGTGGTGGCAGAGAGTATTGGTAAAATGAAAATGTATGCCCAGAACGTTGAACCGATGTACAGTGATAATGGCTGAGCATCGGCTAGAAATTTCAACTAGATTAATCGGAACCTTTTAATTGATTAATTAATCGATTAGTTAGACTTGTCAAGTGAGCTAAACAATCAAACTGGTGAGTTAAGTGCATGCACATGGAATCAAAAATGAATCGTACTACAAATCGACAGATGTCTTCAGAATTACGTCAGCGGCACTTTGCTTGAGCTAACATGTGAAGCATATCGAACCCACTACTCCTGCAAGAAGACGCCCCCCTTGAGGTAACAAAAAAATACAGGAATAAAGCACTAGTCTATAGCTAAGAACGCGAAGAAGCTTGTTAACGTTACAATTACTTCAAATTGAGCCATATTTGGCACAGATTCATTACGCTGACACAGCGCGAAGAAACAACGACACAGAGAAGACATACGAAGGCGCATTCGTTTTCCATGCGTCTTTTCTGTGGGATGTTGTTTGTTAGCGCTGGGTTAGGATAATGGAAACTGTTAACGTTCTCTCGCAGACCCATCAAGGTACGCGCGAGCCTTCCTAACGCGTCGCCGCGGCAATTCGTTGATTGTCAACGCACTAGCAGCTGCTTCACAGAGCGGATTTTCCCACCGCTGACTCCAAGTGCGGCTCCCATGGGCCGCGCTTTTGTTCCGGGAGACCCACAGACGTTGCCTAGACGGAACATTGTAGCTCAATGTATATTTTCCTTCCTCGCAGTTGAGCAAATCAACAAGGGACGTCGGTAGCAGACGCTTGCCTTTTTTTCTCACGTGCCCGCAACGGATCGATCACGATGAAAAAAATAATTGCGATTGAAATATCAATCGTACAATCGCAAAGTTAATCGGTCAATTACTCAGCCCTCCCGTTAATTATGTTAACTCTACGTGATGTGTCTTAACACTTAGCGAGTGTGCTTTACTGTAGTATTGTAGATTTTTTTTTCCTTTGCAAGGCGTATACAGTTGAAATAACGGCTGGCCTCACACACTAAGAAACTATATATATGTATATATATTATTGGGTCTTACGCGCCAAACTATTATATGAATATGAGGGACGCCGTAGTTGGGTACTCCGGTTTAATTTGGACCATCTGGGGTTCTTTACCACGCACGAAATGTACGGTAAAGGGGCGTTCTTCCATTTCAACCCATCGAAATGTGGCCTCGGGCTTAGCAGCGCAATGACGGAGCCACTACACCACTCCAGTGGGTCAACGCTCAATTCAGGCACTATAGAAACCGAAGGCTCCAGGAGTGCAGGAAAGGCAGCCCTGTTATCACATCAGACGGCAACGCCCTAGGACAAAAAACACGACAAAGTTTGAATATCGCGGCTACTCTCGGCAGAAACTGATACGACCCGTTTCACCTGGTAAGCATCTGCCGACACGTGCCATATCAGTATTTGCTGCGACATGCTATCATTCAAGTTCCGTTCCACATTTCTTGACTGCGGAGCTAAACGCCATATGAGCCTGCCTCTTTTGCCGTTTAGAGCGCAGCTCTTAGGAGCCCGGTCGTGCTGTGAGCGTCGGCGTCGGCGTCCCTCGTAACCGAGCAAACGAGCACAACGAAGGATAAAAGACTGCGATAGCGAAGAGATCGCGATGAGGAAAACGGAGAAGGAGGCTATGGCGAAATCATGAGAAGTGCAGTGCCGCGGAAGACGGACTCTGCGGTGACGATGACTACAAGAGGGAGCCGGAGTAGCGCGCGTCGTCTGTTCACTGACGACGCCGCTGATACCATATATGCAAACAAAGCGCTGCATGAGCGGAAGTCCGTGTGCGGCGGCTCCTGAACCGCGCCCGCGCATCACCCGCGCGTTGCCTCTCGCGATCTCCCAATGAGTGAGGCAGTCGTGCGACACTTCGGTCCGGTTGCAACGTGCCGCACGAGACAGATTGTCCGCGCCAGCCAATATATCGCGTGATGAAGACACGTATAGAGCTGCGCTCAAATTTCTCATTAGGAAGTATTGTATTCGTCGGTGTTGTTTTTTCTTTCTTTCTGTGCTCGCGGCGCGCTCGGTTTATATATTGCCTTGATTGAACGTTGAAATTCGATTTAGGCGATATTTGCAAGTTCAAACAAAAAAAAGTGGGGAGAGTGGGAGCGGGGGTGCGTTAAAATCTGACTGCCCCCAAATTCATCACGTAAGCAATGCTTTGAAGCTTAAAATAGGAACTATAATTATCGAATTTTCGCTAATTATACAGATTTGCTTCCACTAATTGATTAGCGAGAAAATCTGCATGTTACAAAAACTACAAAACTCCGTAAATGTTCATGGGTTTAGCGCCGCTTGGGGATACATGAAGCGAATGCCCTACAGAATGTATCTATACAGAGGTTGTAATCTTGATCTATCACTTTCGGGGACATAGTCAGATTTGCGTGTAGTATAGCGTCTGGAATGACAAACATTGAAGCGACGGGCGTTGGCAGTGATCAAGGTATACGGAACGATTATTTTCAAGTTTTATGGCATTTTAAAAAAATTGCCTCTCGCAGACCATGTAATTGTAGTCCCTGAGCTGGATTATTTAGAGAGGCGTACATAACTTACACGAGAAAACGAAAGACGTATCCAACGAATTAGCAAAAATGCTCTATTTAAGTTCTTCATTAATTTCTTCATAGCACATATTGCAATTTACGAATTGTAGCCGATGAGTTTGCAAGGCGTATTCACTTGGAATCATTTTTCAGAATGACACCAGCTTGGAGTTATATGCCATCGAACTCGCCGTAAAAATGCTCTGTTATTCCACTAACTTTTTTAACAAAACGGCCTGTTATGCACTGAGGCATAAAAGTGACTGGAACGCTCATGTGCTTAGTCCCACAATTTGGAAAATAATATCTCGGAACTAGTTTCATTCTGTAAATCTCTTCCTAGTGGATACGCCTTGCAACCTGCCCGGGGGGCGAGGGATTAGCACCTTGATTGATAAAAGGCTGACTCATCTCACCCACGACCTCAAGCTAGCGAGTGGTAGAATTGAATATGTCATGGTTGAGATCCTGCTCGACGTACCACAGCAGGATCAGCGAAGAAAAAGCGTGTTCGTCCTCAATATCTACAGCAACCCCAGGGACTCGCGCCAGCAGTTCAAGACCATCCTCAAGAAAGCGACCGACTTGGCCGGCCCTCGACCCTTGGTCGTCGTCGGTGACTTCAACGCACCGTAAGGCATCTGGGGTTACGTCTACGACACTACCAAGGAGCGCAACCTGTGGCAAGACGCCAACGAGATGGACCTCACTTTGGTCATTGACAAGAATTTTCCTACGCGCATCGGCAACTCCGTCACCCGGGACTCGACACCCGATCTCGCATTCGTCAGGAACGTTGAGGACGTGGGCTGGGAGAACACCGCCATGGAGTTCGGCAGCGACCACTACATTCTCGTGACCAACTTCAAGGTGTCTCGGAGTAGGATCAAGGAATTCACGTTCATCGATTGGGACCGCTTTCGCAAGATTCACGAAGAACCCGGCAGAGCCAGGGCACCCGCCACTCTCGAAGAATGGTGCGAAGGCGTCTGGAACGACACTTCCGCGGCCACTAAGAAAGTGGAAACCGATCTCGACGTCGAGCAGATGGGCAGCAGACTTACCCACCTGATCGAGGCCAAAAACGCCCTGCTCCGCCGATGGAAAGGTCAAAGGCTCAATCGCAGACTCCGAAAAAAGATCTCGGGGCTCAACAAGGTCATCGATGACCACTGCAAGGCCCTATGCCAGCAGCAGTGGGACCAGCTCTGCGAATCCATCGACGGACAGATGCGCAACGGCAAATCCTGGTGTTTGCTGAAACACCTTCTCGACGAAAGCGGCTCGAAGTCAAATCAGAGGCATACGTTGGCCCGGGCCCTTCACGAAGGCACCAGGTCTCATACGGTCGTTGAGCTCGTCTCAAAACTCGTACAGAAGTACTTGCCCGTCCGTCGCGACGGAGATCCGGCGACCCAACTCCCGGACTACCGAGGCCCTCCACGCCCCGAGCTCGACGAAGACATCTCCGCTGCCGAGGTCAGACAGGCCATCTTCGCGCTCAACCTCAAGTCTGCGCCGGGTCCAGACGGAGTAACCAACAGAATGTTGAGAAACCTCGAGGACACGTCGATCGTTTTTCTGACCGAAAAAATCAACGAGTCCTGGAATAGCGGCGTTGTTCCTGCAGAATGGAAGATGGCCTGCACGATGCTTATTCCCAAGCCCGGCAAGGCCCCGAACATCGAGAACCTCAGTCCAATTTCTCTAACCTCCTGCGTCGGCAAGGTCATGGAGCGCGTCGTCTTCAACAGGGTCAACGGGTACCTCGAAGACAACGAGGTTTACACGTACAACATGATCAACTTCCGCGCCGGACTCTCGACGCAGGATGCAATGAAGCTAATAAAGCATCAGGTTGTGGATGGCCGTTCCAGAGACGTCAAGGCTTTGCTCGGTCTGGACCTCGAGAAAGCTTTCGACAACGTGCTCCACAGCTTCATCGTAAAAACCATTTCAGACCTGGGTCTCGGTTCCAGATTCCATAGCTACGTCAGCTCTTTCCTAACGGACATGAAGGCCAAGCTTCCGCATTGGGGACTTCCGCTCCAACGATGTGCCCCTCGGAGGGTGGGGCACTCCTCAGGGCGCCGTCATCTCACCCACACTGTTTAACATCTGTATGATTGGTCTTTCCGAGAGGTTGGCACGCGTAGAGGGCGTCAAGCACACCATATAGGCCGACTACATCACCTTATGGTGCTCCTGCGGCTGCGAGGTCAGAGTAGAAGAATCTATGCAGCAGGCGACCGACGTGATCGAGGAGTATCTCCGCCCCACCGGACTTCGATGCTTCCCCACCAAGTCGGAGCTTCTGCTTTACAGAAGAGAGAAGGGAGGCAGACCCAAAGATTGGAAGCCAGTCTCCGAAAGCAGCATCAGTCTTCGCACTTGTGACGGGGGGGGGGGGGTGATACCCAGGGTCGACGTTATTCGGGTCCTGCGCATGTTTGTCGAATTCAACGGCGGGAACGGAACGGCTCTCCGCAAGATCATCGCAAAGACGGACAACGCTTTCCGCCTTGTTCGCAGAATAGCAAACCGGCACCGAGGAGTGAAGGAAAACAATCTCCGCAGGCTTATCGATGCCTTCGTACTATGTCACTTTACGTACACAATTTCTATGCACAACTGGCTCAGGGCGGAGCGAGACAAGCTCAACGCTCTCATCCGCAAAGTGGTCAAGAGGGCCCTCGGGCTACCCATCAGGACCCATACCGAGGATCTCCTCAAGCTGGGAGTGCATAACACTGCCGAGGAGATTGCCGAAGCCCAAGAACGCGCGCAACTCCCTAGCCTGAGCACCACAGCGGCAGGTAAACACATCCTCGAAGAGCTGGGTTACCAACCTGCGGGATTCCCGATGGTCAGTACCCCGATCCCTAGGTGCATTCGAGACAAGTTCCAAGTGGCCCCTGTGCCCCGAAACGTCCATCCCATCCACAACGAGGGCAGACGCAAGGCCAGAGCAGCAGCCATCCTCAAACAGATCAAGCAACACGACATTAGAGCAAGCTTCGTCGACGCCGCGGAGTACAGTGACGGGAAGACCTTTGCCGTTGTTGTGGTCGACTCGAGCGGCAAGATTTCCAATAGCGCCTCGATTCGCACTTCAGACCCCGGAGTCGCCGAGCAAGTCGCCATCGCCCTCGCCCTGCTAGACGGTCGTGGGTCCGAAATCTATAGTGATTCCAAAACGGCAGTTAGGGCTTTTCAAAATGGTTGCATCGCCATGGAAGCTGTTCGTCTTCTTAGCGGCTCGTGTCCATATGTTCTCACAAACCATTCAATTCACTGGTTTTCCGCTCACGTAGAGTCGGTCGAGGGCGCTCCCCCGAACCTCAATGAATCTGCTCACGATGCTGCGCGTATCCTCACCGACCGCGCTTCCTCTATAAGAAGCACTGACTCCCCTCCTCCCTACGGCCACAGGGACGCTCCCGCTACTCACAACGAGATTATTAAATTCTTCTACATGTCTAGAAGGGCCTTTCCACCCTCTCACCCCAAGTTGAATAGGGCGCAAGCCGTTTCGCTTAGGCTTCTGCAGACCGGCACGTATCCGTGTCTGTCCGTTCTCCACGAGGCTTACCCGGACGTGTATCGCTACGACGCCTGCACATCCTGCGGGCAGACCTCCACTCTAGCGCACATGCTCTGGGAGTGCGGGTAGACATATCCCAAGTTCATCAAGGAGGAGTGGGACTCGCTTCTGCGTAGCCCCGCTCTAGAAAAGCAAATCCTGGCTGCCCGGCGTGCCCGCGACCGGACCGGGGCTAGACCTGCCGGTCCCGACGTGGGACTAGCCGGGTGTGCGACGAGTTCGCGTCCTCGCCGGACCTGCAATAAAGTTTTTTCACTCACTCACTCACTCACCTCGTGACTAAAAATTCGTAAATTGCATTATGTGCCGCAAAATATTTATTTAGGAAGGTAATTAGGGAATGTTTGGTAATTAGTTAAAGACGTGTGTCGATTTATTGTGCTAGTAATGCCCACCTTTTCCAATAATCCAGCTCAAGGACCGGAATTATGCTATCTACCACAGGCGTTATTTAAAAATTCCGCAAAACTTTAAAAAAATGATCACGATTTAGAATACGACTACAGATGCTTGCAGCTATATGACCGCACGGGTGCCGGCAAGGTTGTTTCATTATCAACCAATGCCACAGATTCACCTTTTTCAGGAGAAGCCAAATTTTGTCTGGCAGAAGAATAATGGAATTCGTCCTCATCTCACGTATCCCCATGAAATTTTCCATTGTTGGGAAATGAGCCAGCGTTTATTCCAGCAGAAATTGAAGGGTTGAGAATTTCAGGATGTTCACTGCGATAATGTAATGGCCGGCGGCCACGCCAACACCTGCGCCTTGATTTTTGTTTTTTTCTAGTTGAGCCAATTCTTCAAGCGATCCACATTCGCTGACTTACTGTTTTCTTTGTTTTGTCTTCTATACTGCGTAGGTAGAATATGTAACCGTGCACAATGCGCCAGCGTTACTCGGTACTGAGTAACGCTGGCGCATTGTGGCGAAGTTAAGTTCAACAGATAGCCGGTGGGGGCAATATCCAAAATTTGTAGACATGGGCTTAGCTGCTGCTGAAACTCAACTCATATGCACGGTGTCTGCCATACTTCCTACGAGTCTACGTTTCCAGCTCTCTTGCACTTGGCGTTGCTGCTCATCCTCCACTTAGCGCTAAAGCGACTTCTTTTCTCATCACAGTTTCAGCACGATGTCGCTGCTCGAGGCCAAAGTTTTAGAGCGCAGCTCTTTGGCGTCCGTTCCTGGGTTTCGCGTCGTCGTCGTCGTCGGCCTCGTAACCAGCTTCGCCCCCCTTTCATCCCCCCAGCGCTAGCAGCGACCGACTGATACCGCTGGATGCCGCTGACGCCGCTAGAGAGTCAAGATAACGTGACTGCATAGAACACCGTCGCCGCCATGCAGAAAGAGGAGGAAAGGGTCCCCCCCCCTGTTCTTGTGTGGCGGATAGGGTGCTCTTCAGTTGCCGACGCGCCGGTTATTCGTTGTCCCTGAAACCAACTCCGCAGCTGGGGTTGACTCACTATCGGCGTCAGCGGCATCAGTCAGTCGCTGCTATCTCTTCCCTCCTCCCTTTATCGTGTTGTCCGCTTGCTGCGCGCGCTTCTGCCCCCATCGTTTGCCGCTGGGTGTACACGCCGCCCCCCTCCCCCCTCTTCCTGCGAGTCTCCGGTTGTCAAAGCGCCGGCTCGAACTTAATTCCTTTCTTCGCTCCTCCTCCAATGCAACCCCTGTGCGGTGGCAATCAGAGAGCCAGATCGGTGGCGGCGGATCTGTATATGTGCACCGCCCGAGCCGAAATTGCCGCTGCCGTTCGCCCTGTGCGGTGGCAATCAGAGAGCCAGATCGGTGGCGGCTTGACATAAAGACAAACAGCAATTTCCTAACACTTATGCGGGAGAATATCCCGTTCCTCTCGCTCGTAACGCGTCCCACGGCTGTGACAACCTCGCGAGGCACTTGTATAGATCTCGTCTTTGAGAATCAAGCATTGGTGTACCAAGTCGAACATATATCAGTCTATTTCTCCGACCACAAAGCTTCCTTCATGACTGTCAAGAACTGTTAGTGGAGTCTTTGTTAAAGGAATACGTGTGAAAAATAAAAAAAAAAATCTGTGATAGCGCATACATGTGTTGCTCGATTTCTTTGCCTCAATCTATCGAAAAGGTGAAACAGCTTATTTGCTGCGCTCAAACTTCGCATTAGGAAGTAACGTAATCGTCGGTAATTTTTTTTTCTTTCTCGAACTGTGTTTACTTTTGACGCTTCTATAGGTTGTGGAATGCATCATCGCTCAGCTTTCGCACACACCACAGCCCGTGCATCGACCGCACGATCTAAACGCTTTTGACGGGACGGCAACGCTGAACGAAGCGCGTCTGTGCCGGCGCCTGTCTCTGGCAGCAACACCCGGAAGCAATGTCGCCCCTCTATCTGGTGTAGCTGCCATCACGTACTTTGCTTCCATTAATCGATGTTACGTTTTCTGCTCCAAATAAAATCGAGTAGACGCCTATGCTGAAAGTACCTGCTATGAATACCAGCGTGTGTTTAACTTCAAGGCAAACGCCGAGGACGACTGTTGGACAGATACATAGGCAGCACACCCAAAAATAAAAAAATCACAGCCGGCAAAAGGAAGTTGACGCGACGTGGACGTAAGCTGCCCGCCTATATTACGACGGCCGCAGATTTTCATATTACGATTCTTAATATGCAGCTTTGTCGGGTCGACGGACGCCACGGGTGTTTAAATGTAAATATAGTAAACGGATAAAACAGTGGCAAACTTATTCCCCCCTGTTGTGAATCGTTCGCTCCAAAACACTACGAGATCCTCCTCCACAAGTTCGTTTAGGATGTAGGTCGTACTCATACGAACACCTATTTATGGTAGAACAAATCGTTGTAGTAACCTCGATAACATGCGCCATATTTGCCCCGGTAAATGTCGCCTTTCAATTGTTGGCCACATTTGTGATTTTTGCAACTTGCCTGGAGCTTTCGTCGTACTTGTTCTTTTCTGGCGCTTTCTCTTTAAATATGCCGATCGCGTTAACTTAGACTGTCGGTTAATTCCTAAGCTGGCAATTTTGTCAAACGTCGAAGCTGCCTTGCGTCTCTTGCGTACTCCAAATCGCGGCAAAGACGGCAGAACGACAACCGCAATCTGATATGTGATTGCGTCGAGAAACACTTTCTTCCCTTCTTTTCTTACTTCATTTACTTCTTTTTATCTTATAGACAATAGCTCCGTACCTTTTCATGCTATTCATTAATCAGTCTCTACTGGTATCACAAGTCCCCTCCGAGCCTGCAAACCTAGGGGATAAGTACAAATAATGAATATGAAATTAAGGAATATAGACAATTTATGTCTATGTGCACGAAGAACGGGGTAGATGGGGGAACGAGCTAACGGTATCACGAAAGAGAGCAACAGTAAAATAAAGCCGCATAATATCGCAGCTGCCACGCTGCCACCTCTAAGGCAGTCCGTGTAAGGGCGCTTGAAAGTAAGTCCTGTGAAGAGGTGCTCGTGCTATCAGGTTTAAATTGCCTGCGACTGGCATTCAGCAGGCAATGACCGGCCGGCACGGCGGAATCGACGCAGAGTCGGAAATGGTTCAGTGGTTCATCAATCTGCTCTGATCAGTCGTAAGTACTAGTTGTAACCCAGTTGGTTAAGAGCTTGCGTAACACCTTCAACCGACAACATTTAAATGTGATGCGGCCGATGAGTCTTCGTTCTCCTATATGGGAGGAGGAGTGGTATGAAGCTTTTTGGCAAACAGGTGAAAAAAAAAACACGAGCAAAACCGCCTTCCCCAAAATTCAAAACCGATTTGCCAGGCTAAAAGATGTTGACCGTTTCCCCAGATAACCGGGCGTGTCCGTTCATCATCATCTCCCCCCCCCCCCAACCCAACCGTTGAATACAGAGGCTAAAGGAGAACAACACAAGGTTTAAGTCCTTTAAAGAAAATTTTGTCAACTGTTCGCAGATTTGTTCATAGTCAGTGAGAGTTTAGGAGCTGCGAAACCGTAACGCGTCCGCCTGGTTGTGGGCTGCGGCGACAGGAGATATCATTTGGAAACTATCCATAATGGGAAATGTCGACTTCGCGCAGCGAGTGTCTCAGTTACCGTATTAAAGAACAGCCAGGAAGCTTGTGCTCGCGTGCGTAACAAGCTTTCGGCAAGGCGTGATATATATACATGTATACATATGTAGCACACGCCGCAACATTTTCATGAGCCCTTAATTAGCTTGATCGCGCCCTGTTCATCCGTAAGGTTCCAAAAGGTTTCGGCCAGAAGGTAGAATTGAAAGAATCGCCAAATGTAGAAACTGTACGCGTATATAACAATTATACTGCCTTGGATAAAGGCGCGTCAACGTCGTCGAAGCACAATTCATGCCTATTCATCCGTGCAAGGGGGCCAGATAAGTAGAGCGAGATTTTGTTTAGAAAGGTCTTAACCAGTGGTAGTTCTGACTGGTTACCCTACACCGGAGGAATTAATAAGCGAATAGAAAGAGAACGAGTGAGTAATGGAGATAGGAAGAGAGAGACAGAGAGTCCTTATAAAGTGGCATAAAAAAGGAATGCAGCAATAATGTACCGAGACTGTGTCTGGTTGCCGCACGTACAGAGAATCAGTAATGTCTTTTCTAGGTCAAAGAGAAACGAGATCGTACAATTATTTATACTAAGAACAAAATAAAAAAAATTGGGCGACTACTCGTAGAGGCGTTGGCCTTCACGCAGGCAACGCACAGTTAAAGTGTAGCGACGTAACGCGTTACGCGAGAAATTTATTATTCATTCTTATAAAACCAACAAAGTACATATGTAAGGTAAAGGAGTCAAGTCAGGTCAGGCCAAGGAGTGACATCAGCGAAGTTGTTAGAATTCTTTCTCGGTGTCTTTTTTAATATTTAAATTTAATCAACCATTCCGTGAATTCCAACAAGCATATTGAAGCCATATTAGATGAGAAGACACCGCAATATTTACTTTTTTGTTTTGTTACCTCTGTAACATATTTATAAATATGCAAGTTCTAATTAAAGAAGTGTGCTAGAAATTAACATACGCCACATCGGAGAAAGCGAGTGAATGCTCTATGATGAAACGCAACTAATTATTATGGTGTGTGTAAAGTCGCCTAAATGCTACTCTGCATAGAGGAGGGGATGACGGATTGAAAGGCCCTAAATGAGAGAGGGCAGTACAAAGGGAAAAGGTGTGAATATGACGGACTTAGCATTTGCATGCAAAATGATGTTCGGTGTTTTACATTCAAAATGAAGACGACGTGAAAGTGAAGTTTGGTCATTTTATTGTGTATATATGAGATTTCCTAAAGATTGTCAAGCAAGCCCCTAAACTTCCCAACATATGCAAACAACAAACTCACAGCCTGCCTCTGCCTAGAAGGACAAGGCATATAGGACATAATGTGCTTTTCAGTGTCAGTGGCTGCATCTATAAGAGTTCGACATCTATGACTGCGCAAAGCTATATGAGCTGGGAACCCGGCTACCTCGTTAACATCACGTTAGACCATAAACGTTCGCTGTCGGTGAATGGGAGTCAAGATGAGTATTGCACGATGAGGACGACAGGCGTGCGTAGAGAGTAATGAGGCAGTCGACGTCGAATGAAGTTTGCAAGTGGCGCTTTAATGAGGCGTAATCAGCAAAGAGAAGATGGCATTCGCTCATAGAGTGGCGAAGGAGTGCGCGGGTCTGAGTCACGGGTGTGGGGGGAGAAGCCACCACATCGGCGAGCACCAGTGCGGAGGCGGCGTGGGGGAGACCCCGGGGAGTTCGATGTACATATAGAGTGGTATGGAGCAGAGGCTCGTGTGTGAGGCGAGTCAGAAGGAAAGCCAGTTTTTTTTTTTTTTTTTTACCGTGGGTATCATACAAAAAAAGAATCCCGCGTAGCTTAACCGTAAACGCGCGCTTTGCCTCCACCGAAGCCGAATTCCCTGGACGAAGAGCCGGGCTCGTTCACTCGCGCATCGGAGGCCGAGGAGGCTGACGCTCGTCCAGTAGGTGCGCGAAACCCTGTTTAGGCCTATGGACAGCTACGGAGAGACCAAGGTGATATATAGAGTTTCCGAGGGGGAAACAAATCGGCACTGCATCTTCGCCGGAAGCGCAGCGGAAGGAGCAGCCACGCGTGGTCCACGCATGCCTGCTTAGCGCAGTCATTGACTCGAGGTTGCAGAGTCCGTTTCTTGTTTTCGTCACACATCGGCGGTCGCTCGGAGGCCATGTGCGTTCTCCTGCTAAAGATCATGGATTCGATTCCCGGCCGCGGCAACTACGTTACGATGAGCGCTACGGGGATGTACCACTATATACCGTGCACGTCAGGTGGCCAATATTAATCAGCGCCCCCAACCCGCAATTATGGCATCTTTCATAGCCCCTGTGTAACCTTGTGGCATTATTATTATTATTATTATTATTATTATTATTATTATTATTATTATTATTATTATTATTATTATTATTATTATTATTATAAGCTTCGCGTTTTTGTGGCTTATTTCACACATTCCTCAACTGTCCTTCTCCTGCCTTTGCTTTTACCTTGCGCTTTGTTGTACCTACACTCCTCTTTTGATTGTTTTAGGTATTGTCGTTTTGACTTACATTCCCTTGTAGTTTTGTTTGTTTTGATCTATGCGTATGCCAGCACTCAGACTTTAGGTTGTTCTTGAGCACGCTAAATAAATAACTGATTCGCTAATTGATTGATTGATTGATTGATTGATTGATTGATTGATTGATTGATTGATTGATTGATTGATTGATTGATTGCAGAATCGTACAAACATCACACACCGATTTATGAGCCCTACAGAGGAGGGTAAATAAATAAATCACTCAACCTTTAACATCTTGGCCTGCAGTGTCACCAGTTACGCAGTTAGTCTTAGCTTCCAAAGGCATTATGACACCTAGCAGCGGTGGTTTATAATCTACCCATCAAACATGGCAAGATGGTAGGGCAAGTTTCGCGCGATGCGTAGGACACACTTGACGCGCGTATATTAAAACCGGCTTCCTGTTTCCATTCCTATCTTCTTGCATACGCAAATATAGCAGATAAAGCTCAACTTATAATTCTCATGCTTACTTGATGACGCTACTTGGTTAATCACCGCATCAGCTTTGCCGTGTCTGCAATTACACGGTGCTGACAAACGCTCTTTCATCCCATCGACAATTTCCACAAATGCCTCTTTCTCCGATTGAAAGCTTCTAGAGCTGCCATAAATGAGATTTTTCTGCTCAAAACAGAAAGAAAAAGAGGTCACTGCAGGTCCATGTCCATGCAGAGGTTATTTACAAACGCAGCGCAAAATTTATATGTTCGATGCACTTGACAGTCTGCAACCGGTGCGAAGTAAGAAACAAAAAGCGAAGGGGGAAAAAATATAGGGATCCCACGCACTGTGGGAATCGATGTAAGCGAAGGTTTCCGTGCTTTGACTGCCGATAATTAGCGGTGATTTTGATGGCGCATGTGTAATTTCTTCAGCGTTTAGTACAATACAGGAGTAGTGAGTTGACGTTAAACGTTACCTTGCGTGCACCACTGCTGTTTGTCTGCGTAGTACACAAAACACACCGGGAGATGTGTTTGCTTGAGGCGTTGTTGTGCGCCATTGTTCATAATCTCTGACAGGATTAATCATTATCATTGCCTCACATGGCACATCGCATCGTGGCAGAAGTGTTACAATTTAATTGAGTTATGGGGCTGTACGTACCAAAACCACGATCATATTATCAGGCGCGCCATAGTGGCGGACTCCGTATTAATTTGGACATCCTGGTCTTCTTTAACGTGCACCTAAATCTAAGTGCACTAGTGTTTTTGTATTTCGCTCCCGTCGAAGTACAGCTGCCGCGGTCGGGATTGAACCCACAACCTCGAGCAATTCCATAGCCGTCAAGCTGCCGCGGCGAGCACAGAAGTGTTGGTTTGACGTGCGACCGCTTCCGTAGTGTCGCCTAGACCCTGCAATATTTTAATGCACCTTTGCGTCTGCACGCCCTGCGTCAGTTTTCCACCTGACAAATTGGCATAGTGTTTATTGTTCACAAATAGCAGAAGCGTAGCATACCGTACCTTCATTTTGCCCGAGACGGCTGTTTCCTTGCTTTCTCACGTCATCTTTTCCCTCTCCTGCGCTTCCCCCGTGTAGGGGAACTGCAAGAGTGGCACGACTGTTATTCACTCGTTTCGCGACTGTATCGCTTCTACCCATTCTCCTCCTCGATTCCCCCTCCTCTCTACAGTTCTATCTACGTCACCTCTGGACTTGCACGTTAGTAGAATGATAAGCACTGCTGTTTCCGCTATGCTTATGATGGGGGTCACGGATAAGTGCAGCTGTCAAGAGGCTAATTTGGCGACACTCAGGCAGTTCCAGAGAGCATTGTGGACACGCCACGCGATGAAAAGAGTCCAAAAACGATTCTCGCGTCGACTTTCCTCTCTGCCACGCTCCCGCCACGTATATACACGCTCTGAAGCACCCCCCGACACGGCGTGCAAGACAGAAGCAGCAGCCCAAAAGTCAAAGGAAGAGGCAAAGAAAGATTCGCGCTGAAAGTCAAACGGCTGCGCGGCACACGCAGCACAGCCACCGCGTAAGCTGGAAGAGCGGCTCCATGGGAGTACGATTTTCGGGAGCACGCACTAGAGGGTCTTCGCGGCGAAGTCTCTTTGCACCGTTTTCAGTAGAACGAACTGAACTGACCGCCTGGCGTCGAAGGTGAGTTGAGGACGTATTCTCGGGCGATCAATTTCGGCGATACTGTCGCCTTCGCGTGACGCAGTGCTCAGCCAGCCAATCATGGCACGCCTGCTTGGCCGAAGCGATAGTATCGCTGTAAGGGATCGTCCCAGAATACGTCCACTGCTGGGCTCGACGTTGCCTGGTTGCAGCCGCGAGCATAGCTCTACGATTCGCTTCTTCAGCAGCGGTTCGTACCTTGCGAGGAGGCGCCATCATGTGTATCGAAGAGTAAACACAGGCATCGAGACTACGCGCGGCGCACAAGTAACACCTCTTGACAGGTGGCACGATACGGTACAGCTGCTACATGTCGTGACACCTCGTGGAATACAACGCAACTGCAATGCAAAGTTCGCACGTATAGACTCTACGCGGTACGCATTTCACATCGTGTGATAAGTAGCGCGATACGATGCTGCTACTGCTTCTGCTGCTGATGAGGATTTATTGGCAACCCCTTTGAAACGAGGCGGTGACGAGTAGTCACCTAGCCTACTTGATTTTATCAGGTATGCTATACATATGTTTTTATTCCAGCATTATTGGTATACATCTCCTTAATATTATTTTTTTCTTCCTCAAAGCATCTCTATCTCCCTTGTACCGCTACCTATGCAACTGCTACATTGCGTGCCACCTGTTGCAATAATGTACACCCTGCAATGCAAATGGTGCACGTATCGACGCTACCTGGTGCGCATATCACATCGCGTGACTTCTTACGCGCTAGGACGCGTGTATAGGGCATGTTTCCGCAACAGCTAGCAAGCGCTGGCGTGGCGCAGTGGTAGAGTAGTTGACTCCCGCATGTAGAGCCCGGGTTCAATCCCGGTGGGAACTGCGTTTTTTCCTCATTCCTGGCGATAGCTGCGATAACACTGCCAAGCGAAACGATTATTGGAATGAGCCCATAACAGGGGTGCGATCGGAGATGGTTGTTCGGCGCGTTCGTTCGGTGACCGGCGCGCGCGATTGGCCTACTCCGCGCCGACGTCGCGGGGCGCGGCCACGTTTTTGGTGACGTGAAAATGACGACATGGTCCTGTCAATCATCCTCCCACCGAGCATTTCGTCTGCTAGGCACTGAACCCGATGGTAGCTGGGAAGTTTGGAGCGATCATACGGCTTCGCATGGAACGTCTGGTAGATTGGATTGGATCCTACCGGCGGCTGCGGCATGGCACGTTCGGATCCAATACATAGTTTAATTCGAGAAAATGGCGCTTCCGTTGGGAACTTAGGTTGTTGAGCTGGCGTTTCCAGAGGAAGGAGGAGAGCGTGTGGCGCTGCGAAACGCGTTTGAAGAAATGGCAGAAAGTGAATTCCGGCATTGTTTTTATTTCTCGAAACAAATAATTCGTTGGTTGTACAGAGAAATCGACCCCATCATCGGTGCCAGCGAGCCACTGGAATGTTGTCGCCGCCTCTTGAAAAGTGCGCCACTCTTCCCGTCATTTTTTTTTTCTATTTTCTTCTCGCTGTGCGCGACACCACCTAGGGACGACGCAAAGAAACTATTAGTTATAAATTGCAGTATTCACACGTACTACTATATGAAAACTTGTTTAGGCTTGAGTGAAAAATACATTTTTTAGATAAAGATTTCATTCATTTAGAAGACGAGAACCATTTCGTTTTGTAGTATACGGTCTGCAAGTAGACGACAAAAGACGGAAGTAAACCAAGTAAACTTCCGGGGAGGACACCGTTTCCTGATTGGTTGCTCACTCCGCCCCGCTGTCACAAATTTTGCATACTGCAACTTTGTGACGTTGCAGCAACCGAACAGAACGCTTATCGAACAAAATATCTCCGATCGTGCCCCCCCCCCCAGCTTACGCTCTAAAAAAAAGGGGGGGTGGGGGTAGAAAGACCATGCTATATCACTGCAGTTGATTCGCACGAGCATTTCCGAGCCTTGTAACTAACGACATCTATCTCTGGACAGAAGAGAAACATTCTGCTCGTGTAGCGTGTTCCTTACCGACGTAGTTTGCGTGGCCCCGAACAGCACTGACATTAAGTAAAAGGATGCCCTAAATGTCCCACACAACATGCCGAGGCACTCAGAGGAAGACTGATAAACTGCATTGCAAGGCAGATGCATACTCCCAAACATTAAAGAGCGTTTCACCTTGAACGCACAATGATAATAAAGAATATTCGAGCACTTCCAAATTTAGCGCGAGCATAAATGGGGCACATGCAACCGAAGAGTACAGCTATACCATCAAATAGCGATTGGAGCTTGAAGAGCGCAGCACCAAAATAAAGGAGACTTGCAACCATGAAATGTAAGTATAGCTGCTGTAAACATCCATGTGTGTAAGTGCGTTTGTGTATGAGCCCGCGTACCTTCGTAAGCCAAAACGTGCCTTGTGCTACTCGATATCGCGCTGCGTGTCATATAGATTGCGAGAAAATACGATTTGTTTTGAACACATATACACATATATACAGTTAACAGGAAAGGGAAGGCGAGGAGCAGGCTGGCAACTGCCACCGGAAGGGGCACAACGCCTGCCTACTCTTCTGAAGGGAGGTGACAGCAACACAGAAATGGAAGATAGGACGGAAGGGAGGAAAGAGGAAAGGAAGAGCAACAGGACAAATCTAAAGACTAAAGTAGAACACAGTACACTAGCTCGTTGTTCCGCCGAGTTTCGACTCTGCAGCCGGAATTAAAGTGACGCCGCATCGAACAGCCTCCACAATTATCAATCACATCCATGGCTAGTTTGCTACGCGGCTAATTGTGCGCTCCACGATGAGACGCCAAGTATAGCTGCAAGCAATCACCGTTTCACTGGTAGTCGGTTCACAATATACACTACAAGGTGTTTAAACCCGCCACTTCCCATCTTCGAAGGAAGAAGCGTTAGGACACAGTACAGATCACACACAGTAGGGCCGGTCACTGAAGGTCACGCTACTACAGAATGTTGAACGTTCACGCTACAAACGTGAACTTAAGTTAGTTAACTCTAGAAAGGTTCGTAGGACGCGATGGGCCTGATCACGTTTAGATGCACAACCAATGGGGTATAAACATTCCTCTAGTGTCTCACACCGCAGGCCAAGGAGATGGTAGTTTCTCACTAGCGACATGCGCTGCGCACTGAAAGCGGGAAACTCAAATATAAGGTGCTGAAGTGTCTCGTAGCAGCCACAAGACGTACACAATGGACTTGCCACATGCCCTTGTCTGTATAAACGTTCGTGCACATTCACGCAACCAACCTCAGCTTGAGTAGTTGTGCTCTAGCGCGACGAGGCAAGCTTCGACCACGAACACGGGGCGGGAACGTTCCATTTGCGACGCGCTGATCTGGATGCTGCTTGAATAGGTGGCGACGAATCAGCAGACGAGCGTCATCAAGCTTGCACAAAATTTCTGGGCAGTCACAGTTGTTATGAGCGCAACTTGAAGGGAGCCAATCAGCCTCTTCATTTCCGGCGATTCCTACGTGTGAAGGTATCCATTGAGCAACGAGAGATACACCACGTGATGTAATTTTGCTCGCAGAGTCAGTAGTGCTACGCACAAGTGGACAATCAAGCTCACTGCGTTGTAACCTGCTAAGGACAGCACGGGAGTCCGTAAAGATGACAACCTTCGATATAGTTAACTCCTCTTGCACGTATTTCAGTGCAACATTAATCGCTGCTAGTTCTGCAATTGTTGACCAAGTTGGATGAGGTACTTGAAAGATATCGCGTACTTGAGTTGATGGGCAGAAAAAAGCTGCAGAGGCGCCTTGACCGTCGTTGTGTACAGATGCATCTGTGAAAACTTGAAGATAATCTGGAAACTTTTCGAACATGTGAGACTGAGCCAATTGGAATATTGCCGAAACAGCCATATCAGACGTTTTTTTTATGTCGGGGATTGTGAGGTAAATGGGAATATGTGCCTCGTGATACATTTTGGAGGCGGAGACGTATCTGAAGCAGTATGTTCAGAAATGGTAGTGATATCCATAAATAATGCCGCCATTTTTCCCATGCGAGAGAACGGGCGGTGAATGAGACGATCAAGGAGCGATTGACCATTCGATGCGCGGTGCAGACGCTCAATATGATACAGAGCTCTCTGATCTGCTTGCAGCCTCAGGGGTAACTGATGCGCTTCAGTGAGTAATGCAATAGATTGCGCCTCACGAGGTAATCCAAGCATTAGTCGAAGGGCAACGCGATGATCTCGCTCCAGTTGGGACATCAAACTATGTGGTATGTTCAAAATTGGTAATGCGTACAGCATGCCTGAGAGTACAGATGACTGGTACACCTGAAGAGCCGTTGTTTGGTCGCAGCCAGCACCTCGAGCAGTCAAGGCGGCCACATACTTAAGGAGGGAGTGCGATTTGCGTCGTACAGATTTAACGGCAGGACGCCAAGAGATGCGATCATCCACAATTAACCCCAAATAACGGTGTTGTCGCACCCAGTTTATAGGCGTTTCGTCAAGATACAGTCGGCTCATCGTTCGACGAGCGCGTTGTTTAGGGTGATATGCTATTGCAGCCGACTTATCAGGTGATATGAGCAGGCCAACTTCACCCAAGTACTCCGAAGTAGCGTTGAGAGCTCTTTGCAAGCTTGCACGAAGCCGCGGACCAAGGTGCGAAGGGCCGCTTATCCACAGAGCAATGTCATCTGCGTAGACAGCTATGCTCACAGGGAAGTCAGTGTCCCGAGGCAAACGACTTGGAAGTGCGGCGAGTACGGTGTTAAACAAAAGCGGCGATAATACGCTGCCCTGTGGCACACCGCACTTCACATTTCGGTATTCACTAGTTACTCCTCCGACACGCACTTTCATACGGCGCTCCGATAGAAAATTATGCACAAATTGTAGCAGACGACCCGAAATTCCCGCGGTTGCAAGAGCGAAAATAATCGCCTTATGCGGAACTGAATCGAAAGCTTGCTATATGTCTAGGAAGAGCATGTAGGCAGAGTGCTTGTTTTCTTTAGCAAATTCGAGTGCTGAGACAAGGTCTGATATGCTGTCCAGAGCCGAACGGCGGCGCCGAAAGCCACTCATGACATCAGGGAAAAAATTCAGCTCCTCTAGCCTGACATCTAAACGAAACAAGACCATTCGCTCCATTAACTTGATGACATTTGAAGTTAGGGATATTGGTCGGTAGGACTTTAGGTGCCTTGCAGGACGCCCGGGCTTTAAAATTGGTATTACCACGGACGATTTCCATTCAGCAGGGATTACACCGGCTCTCCATACTTCATTATACTCGTCCAATATACGGTCATGGAAACTCTTATCAACGTTCCGCAATGCTTGGTACGTCACTGTCACAGAGTGCATGCCCGCGCCCCTCTCAAGATGGCCGTCATTGCCGCAGCAACAGCAACGCCGCTTGCACAGCGATGGGGAAGAGAGCTTCCCATTGTCCCGAGCTCGCCAGACCGGTTTGGTCACGTGTGTCGCCTGAGCGCGGCGGAGGGACGAGGCGGCTTGGCGAGCGGCAGAGCAGCTTGGAGGACGAAGGAGCGGGGTCGTGCACCGGGAGACAGCTGAAGATGTGGTCGGCAGGCTGAAACCTCCAGGCCGAAGTCTTCGCCGTTCGACCGACAGACGGTGCAAGTCCGTCAGGATCTTCGGCAGCGAGGTACCAGCAGCCCGACGCTCTTCAGATCGGGATCTCGGCAAGCACGCCCCAGATAAGCCTCGTGTTCCAGGCCGCTCTCCGAAATTTCCGCCGGACTCTTTTCTAATCGCGTTTAATCTTTCATTTGTTTATCCATCGCGTGTTAATTTTTGTATGTTCTGTTAGTGTAGTGTTTGCCGTATTTATTGTCGCGTATATTTTTCATTTGTGTCGCGGATTTTTTGTTATTTCGCGAGTGTTAATGGTTCCCACGTGGTGGGCTTAGTGTCGCGCGAGTGGCGTCAGGGCGTGTGTTGTGTGACCCGCACGCCTTCCGCGAGCTAGGACTCACTACTGGAAGTTGTATGTTCTTTTTCTTTCATTATGTCTCGCGCATGATTTTATCTTATTAAATTGAATGTGTGTGTTGTACGTCGCCTCCCGTCTCATGCCTCTGGTTCACGGTCGATCAGGCGTGGACCTTATCGCCGGTCAGCAGTCGAACCTTCAATAACGCACGCGGGGTGGGTTTGTTGTCGCCCCATCCCCTCCGGTTCGGAGAGTGCGAATTACCTCACCATCAATCCTTGACAGTCACACCATCTTCGCCTGGAGCAGTGCGGCGTTTGGAGAGGCTCAGCGCGTGTCGCAGCTCCTCAAGAGTGAAATCTGCCTCATCCATCTGGCAGGCTGGACCGTAGGAAGCGGTTATGGTGCTGTGACTTGTCAAAGAACGAAGGTCGCTAATTGTGGTGTCACTGGATGCAGAAGAGACGAAAATGTCTGCGAATGCCTCCGCTATTACTTTTGGTGACTGGTTAGTCGCTATGCTCAATGCAGCCGTAGGATTCTTGCAGATTTGAGGAGTGCGGAGAGCCTTCAGTATGCGCCATACATTTCCAAAACCACTTGCAGTGTGCAACGAACTACACAAAGCTTCCCAGCTCTTTCGACGAAGCTGTTTTGTATGCCGCCGTATGGCTGCATCAATGCGATTGTATATAGTCCAGTCGGTGCGTCGTTTAGAGCGCTGTGCCCGTATATAAGCGCGCCGTCGACATGCGCGGAGCCGCAAAAGCTTTAGATCGGGATTTGGTTTGCCGATACTCCGTCGTCGTTGTACTGTAGCTTTCCGTAAGCACTCATTCATAAGTTTAAATAGGCTGTCTTGAGATGGTGCCTCTGAGATCAGCTGTCGGAACTTGTCCCAGTTAGTCACTGTATAAACGACATCCTGGCGACCCGCAGTATGTGTTGGTGTTAACCAAATGGGAAGGTGATCTGAGCCCCACGGGTCGGGTTCACATGACCAGGCTAAGCACACATCTCTCGTTGATATCGCAAGGTCTATAGTGGAATGCTCCTTTCCTCTACCTATAAATGTAGGTGAACCGTCATTCAGTAATTGGAGATCATTCTTGATAATGATCTCGTTAATCTCTGTCCCACGATTGTCTTGGGGACGGCTACACCATCGTGGATGGTGGGCATTAAAATCTCCGCATAACACAAACGATGCCCCACACCGAGACAATAAGCTCTCAAGTAGCGAGGTATCGGAAGAACGTGTAGGCCTGTTGTATATGCTTGCCACCGTCGTACACACACCTCTGAGGCTCACAGTAACAGCTACACACTCAAACTCATCGTCACAGATGCCGTCTGTGTCAATAACCGCGAAGTCCAAGTCAGCACGAACGTACACTGATGCTTTTGAAGCATTGCGCGTATGCGCCTCCTCCACGCACTGGAAAGAGCCACAAGCTGGTTCCGCGCATCGAGTGTTACTGTGGACACCCACGAAGCCTGGCAATCGATATTCGTCTTTCCTTACGTTAGTTTCCTGAAGCGCTATAACGTCTGGTGGAGTCTTCATAGCGATGAGTCGAAGGACTAAATCCGCGAGCCGCGGTCGCATCGACCTGACATTCCATTGCAGCACAAAGGGGCGAGGCTGCTGACAACTGTTGGAATTGTTTCCGGTAAAACGTCTAGCGAAGGCCGTCGAGGACAGGAACGAGTGCCTCCAAAAGTTGCTCTGCTGCTGACGCTGCTGGTGTCTGGCGACCGGCGATTAGAGATCTGATGACGCTGACAAGCATCTTTAGAAGATTGACAAGTTGCACATCGTCGTTGGCTGATACCGATTTAGGTAATGTGTTTGCAGTGCTTTCCACCGTGGTCGAAGTCTTTGTAGATACTTGTTCCGACGGTTTCGATGGAAGCGCTGGCCACGATGTGTCTGAGAGGCAGAAGTTCCGCCCCCCTACTTTCCGATGCGTTGTGTCTTTGTCACTCTTTGAACGCGCTGCCTTTCCAGTCGCTGGGGCAGCACTACGGCGACGGGAGCTTTCATCTCCTGCTGCCTTCTTTTTGGCTTTCTCTTTTAGTGCCTTTAGTTCATTCTTCAATGAGGGACATCCTTTATCTGTTGCCAAATGTTCACCATTACAGTTAGGGCACCGATATGCCTGACTTTCACAGGAATCTACATGGTGATTCCCACCGCATTTGGCACAGACCAAATCTCTGGTGCAAAAGCCCTGAACATGACCAATCTTAAAACATTTATGGCATTGCAAAGGCCGTGGTACGTAAGGTCGAACAGGATAGCGCACAAGTCCAGCCTTTATATGACTAGGCAGCTTTCCAGAGGCGAAAAGTATCTTCATACACTTCGACGAGCCTAGCCTTCGAACGCTAATTATTTTGCATGGTGGCGTGCAAACGATCATGTTCTTAAAAACGTCGTCTTTGAGATCCAAGTCCACATCAGATACGACACCAGCTGCTATATTTGTACCCTGTGGTATGTAGGGACGAGTGTGGACCCCACAGATTTCAGACAAACCAAGTAGAGTTTGCACCATCTTGTCATCAGTTGTGTCAACAGCAATGACATTTTTCCAGGGGTTCACGCGAACCTCTTGGATTAGTCCAGGGGCAAGTTTGAAGAAGAAATCATTAAGTTTCTGTCGAGAGATAGCATTCAGGCTTACCATCGCGTCGACGGGAATGAAAGCTACTGTTGTAGTCTTGATGGTGTTGTATATGACAGTCCCTTCACTTGAGGACGATGCCGGTGACGTCCGTCGTGGGCGGCGGTGCTTGACAGGTATGAAAGCATCCGAATCTTCAGATCTTGAGTCAGAAAGCTCGGAATCAGTAGCGTCGGATACTACTGCCGAACTGAGCCGCTTCCGAGCCGCGGGCGGTCTATGCTGACCGCCGGACGTGTCCAAGACCATATCTTCCATGGCAAGCTCCGCGGGGAGGATCTCCCAGCAGAGTAGAAGACTGCAGGGTTCAGCACAAACGTCGTTGCCTGTTACTGATGCACGAAAATAAGGTAAATAGAGAAAAACTGCAGCACCAGAAGAAAACCAGCAACCGAGCACAGTAACTTCGTCGTCCGAAAATACCGCATTCGCACGATTCTAACGCGTTCTTTTTTTTTCTTTAATGAAAAGTGCGCTCAAATTTGCATGCGCATCGCAATGATAACTAATTCCAGCGAGAAAACAAAACCGGTTCTTACTAAAAAAAAAAAACAGCTACATGCAAGGTAGCCAGTCTTACTGCCTTCAAACGGACGTTGTTTCTTTTTTTTCCTTTCTTTGAGGCCGAGGTTAGCGGCCGCCATTTTTCAGTTTGCTGTACACCTGTCATAGTGATTCTGCTCAACCGCCCTTTATAAACGTAATCCAGTGGCAGGTTGAAAAAAAAAAGACGTTTTCATTACGAGGCATCGTACAACCGTAAGGTGATCCTTCTGGCAGAACAGGGTGACCGGGCAGTGTCGCGCGCGTTAGGGCGTTCCCGAGACATGCGTCCTCGACAGCGCGAAGGAGGTGTCCTCGGACTCCAATAGCAACTAGGCGCTAAGATTCAGATGTGTGCGTGTCTGTGTGCCTTTCTATGTTCCATGAAATTGTTTCAACGCCATACGCGCCGGCTCAGGTTTCATTAGATATGCGCGGTAGAATCGTCACCAAATTATGTTTTTGGATATTCGGGCGGTAATATAACTGCGCGTTACAATCGCGGGCGCGGTAGAGTCGTGCAAGTACGTAATTTTTCATCGCAGCAACCGCACTCTCTAAACTTATGTTTGTGATTATACTCATGTACACTCACAATGCGCGTGTACACAGGCAATCACGCACGCAACTGCTAACGCACGCACGCACGCACGCGTGCGTCAAGAATGGCTATGCCATATACCGTATAACAGAAATCGAAATGAACGCCAAGGCCCGTATTCTGGACGAAGAAAGGCGAGAAATCTTTCGTGTTGTGTCAGAAAGCGACGATGAGCATTTGTATGCGCATAGTCACACCGGTAACAACACGTCCGTGACGTATCTCACTGTACGCATGGGATCAATCCCTGGTTAGCTTTATCACATTGTTACATGGGGTAAGAGCTACAGTTCATTTCTGAACTGTGCATCCGGTTGCAATAGAGCCTATTTCGCCTATTTGTCAGCAGTTATAAAATGTCAGAGGTAAAGCCAGTCTTGTATGTTCGAGATGCAGGAATTTAATTGCCCGAAAGCCGCACAATTTCAAAGAACGCGAAGGGCGTCAGCACATGCAGGGCGACACAAAGTATGTATGAGAGGAGATTTGAACCTGGAACCTCTTACTTTGCAGCATAACGCCTTAGCCGATGCTTCATTCTGGTGAGTGAGCTGAATGGTGAAGAAACAAGAGCCCACAGACAAACCGTATTGCCCTGGAAATAGTCCGCAGTGCCAGGTAACCAGAGAACGTTAGACGACCATTGGGCTGTCCGATGCAGTCGGGAGTCGGCTGGGAGTGTCCCAAGGCACGAGCGGAAGCCGCGAGCTGTGTGCGTCTGCGGCTAAATTTTGTTAACTCAGCTCTGCAGTTCGCCAAAAGTGCAGATTACACGGCTTTTCGGAGGATTAAAGTGTTTTAGCACAGGAGACATGATATCGGAATGGCGCGTCACCATCGTAACGACTTTCAGCAAGCGAGTTTCAACCAACCCTGACCGTGACCTAGTGAAGGAGGCTGGCCAATGGCAAATAGCACTAACTCAAAGACAGCTTTATGAACTCGGTCCCACAAGTTTTAGGTATACCGTTTCAGAATATACCTAAGAAGCAGGGTCAGTATTCGCGAAACGCTTTTACGATAGAAATCTTTGTAGGAGCGATTTCCGGCCAATCCTGATGCTGGATGTAGTATTAGCGAAGGCGGCCAGCCAAAAAAATTTGTGAATTTCGCCCCAGAAACGGAAGTCCCAGAATAATGCTTTGGAAGTGCATGATGCTGTGACGAAACAACATACCGAATCCACGAGTTCCGCTCAAGAAGCAAAACAAAATGAAGTTGTAGCCCCCTAAATCTAAGAGTCCTCAGCCTCAAACCCATCGCCTAGTTTCCGCATTGTGATGCTTCCGGCTTTTTATCTAACTCCTCACTCACACTTGAAAAGTTGCGAAACGTAACTTGTATCCTTCGAGCTCATAGCAAAATATTGTGGTAACTTAAGCATAATGGCGACGGCAGCAGACCGGCTGCTGAGGCAACAATGTGGCTGCCTCATCAGCCACACGCACGCACGCACGCACGTGCACGCACACCCACACACGCACGCACATGCAAACACACACAAACACGAACGCGCCCATACGCACACGCACACACGCGTGTGTGTGTATCCCTCATTCAGAATTGGATTGGGGGATACGCCCATGTGCGACTTTTGTGGAACTATAGAAACGATTGAACAGATCCTATGTTTCTGTCCCCATGTATACGACGTCGAGCGTGAAGCTCTCCGGACAGCATTGAACCGGCTGCACTCTAGACCATTTTCGTAAATGATCTTTAGACCATGGCCATACGCGTCAATGGCACAGAAAGCCACGAAAGCGTTGTTGCGGTGCCTCAAGTCGACAGGTCTTGACGAACGTGTGTAAACTAGGTGACAATCTTCAAATGCGCGCGAAGCTGTGCTCCCTCTGTCTCCCTTCTGTCTATTTTCATACCTATACACATTTCCCCAGTGCAGGCAAACAAACCGGACGTGCGTCTGGTTAACCTCCATGCCGTTCATCTCGTCTATTTTTTGCTCCCTCTTTTCATAACTTCCATGTTCTGAGCGCTATGTCTGGAAGGTGCGGAAGTTTGCAGTGTACGATATATGCTCAGGCAGGTAATTCGCTTTCGTTTTTAGCTTACGTTTTTGCTTGATTTGCCATCGTTCGCCGACGACGTGTCATAAAATTATATCGTTATTTTACTGCGGTGCCCTTTCAAAAACGTTGAGGATGAACATCGCAATGTGGTTCGACGATTAAATAAAACTGTATTAGCTTTATTTTTTATTTCGTGCGCTATTCGCTGCTTCTGCCCTTCAAGACATCAGTTTCTCTAGTAATGGCAGGCGACCTCGAAATCTCCGCATGATTGCGACATCCACTTAAGCAGCGGGTGCGGCACCTGCTTCCTGTCGGGAAGTCGCCAGCTTATACGACAATCGGGCGACGCACGCGCTTTCCTTCCGCGCAGCGTTCTGCAGTTATTTATTATCGCGAGAGCTAATGAGCGCCGTCGCAAAGCTCCAGCTTGGGAGATGAAATTCAAGGCTAGAGACGCCGCTTCTGGTTATGCTGAAATTGTGCCCGCGTTTTCACTTCCGATTCTTGATGAAACAAATAACGAACATGAAACGAATAACGAACAATTATATTATTATGAAGTATCAAATGCCGCAGGAAAGCATTGTTCGGCCAGCCGTACACCGTTGTTCGAGCGGCGAGATCACTAATTTACCCATCTATGTGACAACTACACTACACCAGGAGTGCCATTTTATTGGTTCTGCAGCTGAACCCAATGTGTTCAAAAAGCGTATCTGAGTTGGCGTTAGGCGCATCGCTCACTCAATACGTAGCCAAACTCACGCGTGGGCTGCCTTCTTCTATAAACCCATGTTTTTAAATCTAGGCAAGATCAACAACACGCGAGCTCGCAAACTACCCTGACTCTTAGAATGCTTCTGGCCCCGAAAAGCGCAGACGAAAGCACTATATCCTTCCTAGGAAATAAGGTGCCGCCGCTCTGTACGTCTGTGATCGCACGGCGAACATTCGATAACAGAGAGCCTCGGCTGCACCGCGCATTCGAGCTATGCTATAACTGCACTGCGTTTGACGGTTACTGCCAACGCCCGTCTCCCAGCAGCAGCGCGAGCGGCAGAAACACACGACAAAGACGATTTGCGCTCGTGTTCGGGGCCGCCAACGCGAACCTTGCTTTTGTTCTCTTCGCATGTGGGATCCACGCGAAACGAGACTGTTGCGAAGAATCTGATTTGTGCTGATTGGCACTCAGGCATGATTGGGTTGCGACGATGTCATTCGACAGCGACGCGAGTGTGATGCTAGGTGGGGTAAAGGGGTCTAGGGGAAAGTATACGTATATATTAAGCGACGAGACACAATGAAAGGTACGTGCAGACATAGAAAAAAAAAGAAGAAAAAAATTTTCTCTCGTACTTAGTACTCCGAATTGCTGTGCTCGGAGGCAAGCATAATTGTTTCCGTGAATCAAGATGGCGCCGCTTAATTAAATTTTAGTTTCTCAATCTGTCGCCAGCGCCCGGCTCTCCCGTGGAAAGTTCCGCGCCATCGATGTACGCGCCTGTTATTGCATTTTCCGGAGAGCTCACTTTCTGATCCTCCATTGCGGGGCGTACGTTAACGTAGCGTTCTGGTCGCACGGGCGCGCCGTATGCTCTCCCACACGTTGTTCGCTGCCGCTCGGCATTCAAAGCACCGGTCGCACGAGCACGCTCCGCCAGAGCGCACGCTCGTTTGGCAACGGCGCATCGACACCCGCTGGCACTTGATTCCCTCTCGTTCCTCCTGTGTCACTGGGACACATCTATGCACCGGTTATCCGGTATTCTGTTACTGGCAAGGTCACAATTCAACAGCAACTACGCATTCAGCATGTACGTATGCCTCTGGACTGTGACGTGTTTGGCAACAGATCTCAAATCGGGCTGTCTCCATCACGCCGCGCGTCTCCCTTATGCGCCTTAAAAGGCTACGACGTGAAAATGTCTTTATTTGGACAGGCTGACAGAAGTCCTGCAGGTAAACACACATCACTATTATGGCTTCCTTTTTTTCTCCGTCTTTCCTTTCTGAATATTTTTCTTTTGGTTAGAGGTTGTTCAAGTAAAGAACTGAACACATTCTTACTGTAATGAAGCAACTTAAACAACTATAGATAATTGGCCATATGAACTGCGTTCCTCTTTCCTCAATACAGTTACTGTTGCGAATTCCATAAAAGTGTCCCATCAGCCGGTAGTGATTTGTAATCGCCGGCTTTCTTTTTAATACATTATAATAAAGATGTTGCCGCCTTTAAGTAGCACCGGCTACTCCTTTTCATACAAAATTTACACATAATAAGATTGCAAGAACAGGGCAGCGCTGTACGTAGAAAGGACACAGGAATGATAGCGTCATATAAGATGTGATAAACCGTAAAATCAGGATGCATCGATGCGCTGAAGACATCACACTCACACACACACACACACACACACACACACACACACACACACACACACACACACACACACACACACACACACACACACACACACACACACACACACACACACACACACACACGCACACACACACGCACACACACACGCACACGCACACGCACACACACGCACGCACACACACACGCACACGCACACACACACGCACACACACACGCACACACACACACCAGTATTGAGGTGATAGAATGACACAGCAAGCCAGGCGCGTGCAGAAAGGGAAATACAATTAGGTTAAAGAAACGCATGATGACAGCTTTCAATAAATGATATAAAGTGTAATCACTATTTGCCGAAAATGTTGCTCGTTTCCGGATATCTCTGAGAGGGCAGGGGGAGCACTGGCACGCGCCTTTGTAATGTACCTATTGCGCATGGCTTATGCAACTTTTGTGAGGCTTAAGGAACTGCTCTTTGATGTCATTAGGTCACATACGAAATGGCAATTTGAGTAACATGTCGCTGACATTGTAGTAAATGGTGATGTACATTTTCATCAACGCAGCCACAAATGCATTGTGGTCATCAGCGCGGCAAATCTTGTGCAGGAAGTGTTTTAGTTATGCGGTGCTAAGTCGCACCCGGTTAACTAGCGCTGCAAAAGGTCTACTGGGATCCCGTTTGCGCAGGATAATAAATTCTAAGCAAGGGTTACGGTAAAATTATTCTGAACGTTCTGATTTTTGATCAAAACATGTTTAACTGCAACCACTGGCTAAAGCCCGTCCTCATATACGGGTAAACTCACCTGGCAGTAGAGTTAGTCCCGTTATTACGTTCTTCACATGGCTGACCACACTGCTTCAACAGTTACAACGTTCCCAGCGAGATTTCAGTGCATCGTTCATCCACCGGGACATTATTATGTGGCGTTCTTTGTTTAATTTTGGTAGTTGTTGTAGACGATTGTAAACTAAATCCGAGTTCCGTGAACTGCTGTTCACATGATGAGGGCATGATAATTCAACCTGAAAGCCACGCCAGAATAGCCCATTTGTCCCTGCAGCCTGTACTGATTCCATGTATCATAGCATCAAAAAAAAAACGGCAAGAATCACTGCTGCAGTTGATGTCGCTAGCGACAGCTTTGAATCTGTTTTGAGTTTTTATCGCGAATGACAAATACGGATGTAGAATCATTGGCTTCATAAGAACCTTCCTCATAGCCGGGTATACCTAAACATATATGCTATAACGCCATAGGCGCTGCACATATAACGATGCCTCCTTTGCGAATTATTGCTTCAACTGGGGCCTATATTTTAGGGACTGCGAGTCGCTGTGGCGGGTAAAAGATATTTGCGCTCCAGTGCTGACGTATTCGTAATACATTTCCTTCCATCTCAATTGCCACATTAATGCGCGCCCTCTCTTCTCATTACCTGTAATAGCTAATGAGAATGTTATCTCTCAAAAAAAAACATCAGCAGTGACACTTAATACTGTTTACGCGTGGGAATGCGAAAGCATTTGAGTCCCTTTCTCGAGATGCTTTCGATTGATGTTTTCTACATGCATTAAAGTTATTTCTGCTGATTCGGCGCGTGTGTTTGCGCATATATTCGCCACATACCGGCTCGTATCATAGACTCATGACGCGGCCTCGAGAGTCCATCGCAGTAGGCACAGCACCGCGTGAATCCTAAGAGCAAGTGACGCGTGGGAGGCAGGCAGCGCGCTCATGTTATACACACAAACGTGGCGCCACCTCCTCCCCATTGGCTCCGCCATCACGTGCCCAATGACGCACACACTAAGCCACACTTCTAGTCAGCCAGAACCGTGGAGCCACCGTGGCGTCGAAGAAGCGTGCTCGTTTCACACCCGGAGGCGTGGGTTCGTTTCCCACCCAAACCGAAAAACGCCGAATTTTCTTTTTAAAGCCCTTAATTTACTTTGTTTATAGTAACCTCCCTGAGAAATTTGACGTGAACCCAGCATTTCTGACGTATTTTTGCTCTTTGTGCCGTCGGCCATTTTGGTACCGTCGATCGGTCACGCCGGCTGCGCCGACAGATTTTTCGCGTAATGGGGCATGTAATGCTTTTGCATTAACGTCTTTGCGAGACACGGAAAACTGAAATCAGTGATCTCTAGAACCAGCATACGTAAAAACCTATTACAGGTCATGTGGTATCACAACAGTGGCACATGCTAAAATTAAAGGACCCGCCGAAGTGGCTTAGCGGCTACGGTGTTACGTTGCTAAGCACGAGGTCGCGAGATAGATCAAATGCCGGCCGCGGCGGCCGCATTTCTATAGGGGCGAAATGCGGAAACGCCCGCGCATTGGGGCCACGTTAAAGAACCCCAGGTAGTCAAAGTTAATTCGGAATCGCCCATTACAGCGTGCCTGATAATAGATCCTCATTTTGGCACGTCAAAGCTCCAGAACTTCATTCCATTTTTTATCTTACAAGATGGTTACGACTGCAGATTGCTCTGCCACAGAGAGCGAGGCACGCCTACCGTAGAACACGTTAAAGTGGTTCACGCTCTACAATAGCAAACGCCGCACCAGTGCCATTCTTGCGAATCATTATACAATGTTGCCATGCTTAGGACACAGCGGCAAAATGGTAAGAAAACAAGGAAGTCCGGATTCCCTGGGAAACTTTCTCGTGGAACCACTTCGCTCCATGGACCCAACGTGCGCTTTACAAAAAATCGTAATTCTAACGCACAGCGTACGCCAGAGCTTGTCTTAGTCCAATAAACTTTGTACTGTTTTTCTACTAGCACGTGCCCACAAATATCTGCCGTCACTTGACCTTCGATTTGCCTTACGACGCAATCATGACGGTGCAATCGCCAGTAATCCGGCTTTATGCTTTTTCACCGTGTGTTATCAGCCGATAGGCCGCTGATATCACCTCCTTTGGGCTGGTGTGCCGACTAAACGCGCTGCGACGCCCCTACACCAAGCCTGCACTGGAGTGTGATGAGAGCGTTTTCGTGGAGTGACGTGATATAAAAGCCAAACTTTTACGACGGCGAAGCGGAAGTATTTGTCCCCCTATTCCTTTCAGCCACTGTTTAGGGTCTATCTTCCACTTTCATTCCCTTTCTCCTTTATGAAACATAATGGATTGTCCCAAATTCAACCATTCTCTTCAACCTATTTCGATAGTACAAACACGTACGTAGTATATAATACATGTGATGTATACAGTAGGCCTATAATACAATATATACTATCGTAATAAGAAACATGATTTCTTTGTATTATTCGTTTCTGTGCGGCCCCGTCGGTGCTCAATTTAAGTGTCTTGAGCGTACGAAAAAAATAAGCAAAAACTTTTCGTCGTGTAGAGTTTATATAAGTTCGTCCGGGGTGTAAAAAAGGTTACCTAGGCTCGTTATTTTTTTCCCGTATATGCACCCTTTGCTGTACTTTCGAATGAAAACATGGACGTGTCTCCATCCTGCCCCCCCCCCCCTCCTTCCCCCCGTGCCTTCATTTATTTTTGTTTTGCGACGGTATTAAGCTCACGGCAATAATCAGGGCGCATATTCACAAAAAGCTCCTATACGCTAGAATCGTACTAAGAGCCAATTCCAGCCTCTCCCGATACTGGACATATCTGCGAAGGCGATGGGCCATTGACGAAAAGCGCTTGCGAATCAAAACCTTTGTGAATACGGGTTGAGATTTTTTCGTTCAATAAGTGCCCGTGAAACGATATTTGTTAACTTTGTTATTGCGTTTCCCTTTGCAGTGGAGATAAATTTTTATGTAATGCCTTGGAAGTCTATTCGTGCCGAACTGTTCAGCAGTAATCTCCAGTGAGACGTAAGATAGGGTTCAGCAGTAATCTCCAGTGAGACGTAAGAAAGGGATACAGACAGCGCTTTGCTTTCAGTCCCAATACTAGGTGCCTTGGTGAAGCAAACCATGGCATTCGTTTAGCCGGCGTCGGCCAGGCCTCCTGCAATTTGTTCACGTTAGTGTTAGAAAATAACCTGCCCTGATAATGACAAGTCTGCACCAGGTAGAGTAACAATCACGCATGTACTTTGTCGCTGCTACATTTTTGCATAAAAGAAAACAAAGAGCCTGGGCCCATATTGAAACATATCTTACGCTTGAATTATCCCTGAGAGCAAATCCCAGCCGCTCCTGATGCTGCACATATTATTAGCGAAGGCGGCCTTCTACTAGCAAGGAGAACTGAATAAAAAGCCTACTGAATTCCATCCACGAATCGTGAATCACGCTATTATAAGCAGTCTTCTCGTCTGTTCTGTTGCACGTGGGTTATTGTGGACAGACTGAGGTAGAGAGAGTACCTCGACCACTAACTTCCTTTATCTGTTCTACAACAAAATAATAACGAAAATAATTATTAGTAATAAACTATTAGGTTGATGAAACAATTATAGTGAAAAAACACTCATAATAAAGAGGCCACAAGGGAGAGTTCCTTCGACATCTAGCGTCTGCTCGCACCGCTGCCCAAGTGATCCATACTTTGTAGCTTTTAGCAATCGGTGCAGGACTCCTTCGCGTCAATGGCAGGTCCAACTGACGTCAATGGCAGGTCCAAACGCACCGCTCACTTCACAGCACTGAGCATAAGTGGGTCACTTCAGACCTGGCTGCGCCGCACCGCTTACTATACATAGACTGATATAATTTAAAAGAGCGGCAGAGTGGCCTAGTTGGTAGGTATTCCGTCTACACCACTTGTCCCATTCTGAGGCCGTCCGGTTGTTGCTGTACTTCTCGCTATGTACCCTTGCTGAAGATATAACCCTATGTGTGATTCCAGCCTTGTAAAAAGATGTTCGCCTTTTTAGCAGGTGCATTGCTGACCACGGTGCCAGCAATTTTTGTAGTGTAATGAGGGAGGCTTGTCCAATCTTCCTAGCTTTTTTTTTTTTTTACTGTGAAAGCTGTTATGGGGGGGGGGAGGGGGGGAGCGTACTCTTGTAGACGTTCAGATCATCGCCGATGTCAGTCGCTAGAATCCCAGAGTGTTTTGTCAGAATTTTGTAAAGAAAGAATGTTGCAGTGCGCCACAAAAAATTCGTACTCCAGACATATAAATTGTCAATCCGCGATCCTACCTCTGAACGCATATATTCTAGCCATACACTTCCAGTATTTGTTTAATCACTCCCTAGACGCAGAATGATACCTTGATGTGATTAAAGCTGCTAAAGTAACACCAATTTATAAGTTGCGGATCATTCTATGATATCTATAGCTACACACCGATATCCCTTTTGAGCACGATTAACAGAATTTTTCAGAAAATAATCTGTAAATATATAAAAGACTTCACAATCAGGCATAATATCAGCACTACAGCCACCAGCATGGTTTCAAAACTGACACATCAACTTCTACTACAGTATTGGTTCTCACCCAGAGAATAAATACTGCTCACCACAACAATCGAATTGCAGTCGTGGTGTTCCTAGACACACACAAAAAAATGCATTTGACACGGTTTCTCACTACATTCTTGTGTGTAAACTTCACAGGTACGCGTTAAGAGGCAAATCTTCGGAGATAATTACAAGTTACTTCTCTAACAGACGGCAATGCGTTATAATAAAATGTTCTACTCCTCAGCCTAAACAATGCTAACAGGAGTAGCACAAGGCTCTGCTCTAGGGCTTGTTCTGTTCAGCTTGCATGTCAATGATTTCCAATCTATCCTTAAATATTCTGAAGCTCTGATGTACGCTGATGATAAAACATTATTTTTTGGAAGGCGGCACACTGGCTGAACTTGAGGCTGTTATCAATGAGGGGTTAAAAAACGTTCAAAGGTGCTTTGACAGCAGTCAGCTCACCATTAATAAAAAAAAACCAAAAGTACGCAATCTTTCAGTCGAAGAAAAAAGCAGATTGTGGAAACTTCCGATTAAGTCTGGATAATATCAGTTTTCATCAAGTAAGGTCTTCTATGTCGCTCGCCCTCACGTTGCAATCTAATATGAACTGGGGTGCCCACATTAACAATATCTGCAATAAAGCGGAACGTGGGTGCCATATTTTCTCATGAGCACGTGCAACCTCCTCTACGTATATTTCGCGCTCATTCTATTTTTCTTTTGTTCACACACAACTAGACTATTGTATTGAATCCTGAAACTGCTTAGCCATATACAAAAATGCACAATAAGAGTTATAACGTTCTCTAGGTCAACAGACCACAGTGCACCTCCCTTTGAATCACTTCGAATATTACCACTAAACAGTGCGCACATATACAAGGTCGCCCAAATAAGTCATTGCTGAAATGTTAGTTAAAAACGAACTATTTGCATTAAGCATATTTACGTTACCCACACGGAATACGAGAGCCTACACTAATAATCACTTCAACCGGCCAGCTTGTAAAAAAATGTTCATGGAAAGAGATTACTCCAATATGATGGGGTCCTAATTTGTAATTCTATTCAGAATAATGTTAAATCAAATCACTTTTTACGAGTATTAAAGCAGTTTTTATTAAATATGTGAATAACTATTACTGTGAATTATGAGCTTCTTGTGTATATTTTTGCTATTTCTTTTATAATATTTGTCTGTGCCGTATGTTGCATCGCTTCAAATAAAAAAATATTCATTTCGTTAAATGGACCCTTCACTAGCCGCGATGGATGTAGGCTCCAACAATATTTTGTAATGTGTAGTGAATTTTCTGGCGGAATTAAAGAAATAAAAATAATAATAAACCACTCCGCAAATGCTGCAGCCGTAAGAATACTGCGCCTGGACAGTAATGTGCCTGGCCTCTTCAGTGCTCGTTAAAGTAATTGGCTGTGCTGCTTATCTATAAGCCAGCGCGAAACTTATAGAAGATAAACGAAGCCACTTGCAAGAGAAGCGATAGGCAGTATAAGAAAGAGGAGGACGAAAGAGGTCTTGCCTCTCTGCTTTTCCTCAGCCGGGGCACGCCACCTGAGCAAACTAGAAGCATTACTGACGATCGATTTCACCTTCTTCCCAAAAGGAGACTGCTCGCGCGCAACTGCTAACCTCACTCTAACGGATATCGCGCGAAACAGTGAAAAACTCGCTTCGCATAATATCGCTCCCGCTATCGCGTCACTACTTCTCATTATGGTCGGAACTAGAACTTTTCGTTCAATGTTTTTTTTTTGTACGGTGTATTTTAGACACTGAAGACGGACGTCGCACAGCTTCTTAATTTTATAGGCCCAGCGGTACTCAGGAAAAGTGGAGCGGCGTATGCTGTACGGATAGCTATTTGTATGCATGCAGTAGTGAACAAAAGTGCACGATATTTCTCATTTGGGTTCTGTGAGCCAATGCGCTCATAATATAACCGCTGCGTAATGTCGCGAGCCTAAGACAACAGTCTCTTGAACACGCACTGCCATAGTAATTTACTCCCACCGCATAGCCACACACCATGCGTATAATTTGCGTATTCTCAGAATGTGTTACACGGCCGGTAAAGTGGAAACTTGGGTGACTCGGTGATTCAACAGCGACATGTCTGCAGAGCCCAAAATACGAGGTCTTTGTTGTGTTCTCTCTTCTCTCCTCGTCTTTGGCGTTGTGCAGGCATGTCGGTATTACAAGGAAACCGTAATATCAACCAGCAGTGAAAATACTTGTGCGCTCATGAAATCAATTTCAATGATACATGGTCAGTTTGGCTGAGCAACAGGTTTGGCGTGCTACTAAAGGTTTAATATACAACAAGAGATCAAAGGACGAGAATAACAAATCCGCCTCCATTCCGCCCTCTGAACGCGGATGCACAGCGAAGCTGTTGGCCACGGTAGGCAAGCATAACCGACGTTAGACGACGTTACACAAGCACCACGACCTCAAGCGACGTACAGTCAACTACAAAAGTTCACGGACCACGGGTCCTCAGAAAACGTTCAATTTCTGAGCAGCCTGTAAAGTAATCAGTAAAACCGAACATTACAATGTTGTTCGCATACACCGGTAGAGGCTATATATGCGAATACTGGGCTCCATTATGAGGCCTGTGCAGATATCCAGCTCAATCTCGTGTTCCGTAAAATTTTGTGGCTGAATGTACATCACAGGCGCACGCACGGCTGCGGAACTACAGCGCGCATCTTCATTCTTGTAGGCCCTCCGCCCACCCTAAGTGCCTTAATGAACTAACTGAATGTGCCAAGGCAAAGTGCGCCAGAAAATTCGTAAAGTACGACTTACAACCTGCAGACGCGATTGTAATTGTAATGCGAATCAGCGGGAAAACCTAATTCTGTTACGCAGCAACTCAGCTACAAAGTCTTCCAGCTTTCCTTTGTTTTTTGTGAACACCGCTCGCGCGGACAAGAAAACTCCCGGCCAGCTAGAGGCTAACAGCTCCGCTGTAAAACGCACACGCATCCATTCGCACATAAACTCGGAAAGGGCTAGCAGTGGACACCACGATATGAACAACGCGGAAATTTGAGCTTTATGGCATCGTCAATAAACAAAATGTTACACATCGCGGTGGTGTACCCAAAAGGAAAGAGATCAATAACATTGTGTTTATTGACAGTGCTATATTGACAGTGCAATTTATTGACAGTGCCATTTATTGACAGGACCAGTTCCACCATAAGCTGGTTTATTTACAGCTAGAGCATACTGCCATTTGCCAGAAGGCCACAACTTCAAATATGTATGTTCTAAACTTTCAACAGAGCCGATGGCGCGAGCATTTCAGATTACCATTCATTTGCTTTAGATAGATTCAAACGAATGGCGGCAGCGCGATATGGATAGAATTTATAGGTATGATTTTTGACTGCGTGAATATATTTGTGCCAATTTGTAAGAAAAAAGTAAACGGAAGCCATGGGTAACATGCGGCATTACACGAACATTAAAGATCGAAAAATTAGCCGAGAAAGAAAGCAGTTAAAAAAAAGACAAACTTTCAGCCTTTGGTATTCTATTGCGCGCAATATCGGCTGGTGCTGAAACGAAATATTATAACGTAACCTTAAGTAATTTTATTATGCATTGTCCACACAGTTTTTGGCTCAATCTGTCGCTGAATAACGCAGGTCCCAGTGACGTATCTGTAAACGATATGAATTTCAGATCAAAACGAATAATTTTATATTTAAAGCGCCGCTCTTAGGCACCCATTCCTGCGGCGAGCGTCGGCATCGTCCCTGGGCGCCCTCGTAACCAAGCGAACAAAAACCGCGAATGACGAAAAGGCGAAAGCAGATGAAAGACGAGGAGGAAAGCGGAGGAGGGCACGGCGAAAACGTGAGAAGAAAGGCGTAGTGCCGCGCAGGACGGGCTTTGCGGCGACAACAGCTATACGAGAAGGCGCCAGAGTAGCAAGCTATGACTGTCCACCGATGATGCCACCGATACCATATATGGAATGAAAGCACTGCATGAGCGAAGGTCTGTCTGCGGCGGGTGCTGCGAATCGCGCCCATGCCTCACCCACGCGCTGCCTCTCGCGATCTCCCGATTATCGAGGCAGTCGCTCCACAATTCGCTCCGTTTGCAACGTGCCGCACGAGACATTGTCCGCGCCTGCCAATATATCGGGAAATTAAAACACGTATACAGCTGCGCTCGAATTTCGCATTGGGAAGTCTCGTAGTCGTCGGTCATTTTTTTTATTTCCGAGACAGAACAGTTGCTGGAGGGGTTCATTGGCTAAAAGCTGTTATATATGCAGCTTGACTGCGCCAGTGAATCCTTGACAAGACACTTGGTACGACAAGAATACATGACCATAAGGCACAATACATAATTTAGTAAATATAAAACTAGCACTGAAAATTTTGTAATTGTACATCATACGAATATACTAGCAAAAAGAATGATAACGTACTTATGAAAGTACTTCACAGTTGCATTTCTAAAGAAACAACAAAAATTAACACCAGAAAAATACAATAAAGCTAAGAGACATGCAACCATGACGGGTAAACATCACAAAACTACATTGGGTGTTGTGCTGCGGCAGCCACTGCGCATTTCTTGACCGGACACTAAGGGAAAGTGACGATCGCGGCTCAATCTCGCGCGCCATGTAATTCAACAGTTCTAATTCAAGCTGACACGGTGAAATACCTAGGCCTAATCATTTCAAAAGACAAGCTGTAAATCCTCTGTGAACATAATATCTATAGCTGCGGAAAAAATTTGTGGTTCCTTCGCCGCAAACTAAATCTATAGCCAGCCAACCCGTTAAGCTATGAGCGTATCTAACTCACATCAAACCAATGTTAGAATACGCCAATATCACATGAGATCCGTTCCAATCAGGACTGATTAACCACATTGAGAAAATGCAAAGTCGCACAATTAATTCTATCACGGTATTCTAGAAATGACTCTGTTTATGAAATGCTACGATTACTTGAGTTGCCTACCTTAGCTCACCGCAGAAAACTAAGTGCACTCAAATTTATTTTCTTGCTCTTAAAAGGCTACTTCAATATTAAAACTACACTCTACTTCATTTCAAGGCTAACTAGAAATGTCGGAACAAGGAATCATTGCATGTTTACTATTCCACCCGAATTTCTTTATGTGTACACATATTCATTTTTTTCCGCGATTGATAAAAGAATGGAATTCTTTACCATTGTCTGTTCTACATCCCCGTAGTATTGAAACTTTCGAATAACATGTCAAACGCCTTTTATGAAATTTGCATTTTGTAATTATCATTCAGACATTCTCATAATTCTAGAATGTATCCTGCAGTGTTATGTCATGTTACACACATTCACATTGAAAAAAGGGTAAGTCGGGAGATGGAAATTCAAGACAATGAGATAAACGTGCAGAGTGCCTTGTTCCTCCATGTTCCTTCAGCTTGTTCCTTCATCTTCCGTCGGTAGGAATACAGGGAAAACATGGGGAGGTCGGGAGATGGAAATTCAAGACGATGAGCCGATGAAAAAAAGTCCACTTGTAGAAAGGTTGGCTCCAGCTTTCACCTTGTTCTCGTTTTGCTCATCACACATTCACATTGTCATAGTGTGACCAAATACATATCTTATCCAAAATATTATCGAATATTTTATATTTCCTTTCTGTATATACTGTTTATTCTTACATTATTTTTCATCCGTAAGTGCAAAGTTGCTGCACCAACCCTATTACGGCCAAGACGGCCAACAGTATATCTGGAAATCTCGAGTTTCCACTTTGTTGATTTCTCGGTAATCACTCCCACGCCTTTCCGAGATTCTGTGTGAGTGGATGAATGTGCGTTGTTTCTTGTCGTCTCGTCTTTTGGTATCTTGTTATACAGTTTTTTTTTTCTTTAGACAATACAGATTTTTGATTAAAAAAAAGCCATGACCGCGAGACACCTGTCGTCTTGGCATACGAACCCTACGGTGAGGCGGAAATATTTTGCCGCTGCTTAAGCTTGCTTACTTTCAGTGCTGTAAAAATATTCGCAAAGATAACTTCGCAAGATAACACACATTTTTTCCCTCTTTGACACTCCTAGTGCAAATGCATTAACTGTTTCCGTACCGCGCCCATTGGGCATAGCTAGCCCGCTAAGGATGATTTGAAACGCCTAGACCTTCTGCACTGCTCACATACACACTGAGTCATTGGACATGAAATAGGTGATGTATGTTTTTGTTTTCCATTCGGTTCGCATTTTCCCCTTTTGGCGGGGATTTTTTTATCGCACACCGAAGTTTCGCGTTCGTCAAAGTGGAAAGCAAGAATGGCCGCTTGCGGAAGTGTCGCGCGTGTTTCGAAAGATCGCAGACCTGGAGATTCCGCTGCATTTGCGGCTGATTTTATCGATGGAACGAGCAGCAGCGAGTCTGACGATGGTGTCTTCTCGTCCAATTTTGAAACGGAGAGTGACGCGACGCAAACCAGCCTGGGACATCGGCGGCCGCAGCCCGGTTAGTTTCGCATGTTGCTTCGGCCCGTCTTCGTTGTCGTTCGGAGTGCTTGATTTGTGTTCTCGATGTTATTTATCTCGTTGACAGAGTATCCACATCATTTCGGCATGACTCCAATTGCCACCTGCGCAGCAAAATGGCATTCTCCCCGGCAAGGGAACCGCGGTCATTCATTTCGGCATGCAACTCCGCAGTGGCCGTCGCCGTTTGCTTCGAGCGCTATAGATGTTTTCAAGCAGTTTTTCGCAGCGGAGGTGATCACCAAGATTTGCGAAAACACTAATAAATACGCGTGATCCATGATCCTGCAGAAACCAACCTACAATGAAGCAGGCGGGTCCAGGAAGGAAGTCACTCCCGCAGAGATTATATTTGTAGGCGTTCTTCTAACGTGGGAGTGGTCGAGCTGCCGCGGCTGCACCTGCTTTGCCGCACGTCAAGCTTGTTTTCTGATCTGATTCCACCGAAAATAGTGCCAGGAAAACGTTTCTAGGCACTCTTGGGGATGCTGCACGTATTCGTACCAGACACTGATGTACGATGCAGCGGGACGAAATTGGACAAAATTTCGTGGTTGCTACAGCACATGAGCGAAGGACCAGCTGAGTTTTTCCTGCTACACCGGGAAGTTTCTGTTGATGACCGGATGGTCAAATCGAAGGAGTGCTCAGGAATCCGGCGATATATTCGAGATAAAGTGACCAAATGGGGCTTCAAATTGTGGGGTGCTCGCACACCCCAAAACTGTGTATACAATTTAATTCTTTGTATACACTGATAAGCGTGAAAAGCCTAGTGCCAATGGCTTGGCCTATGATGTTGTAACCCGTCTTTGCGATCTTTACCTTGACCAGGGATACTGTATATATATGGATAGCTGCTATATATATATATATATATATATATACATCGGCCTCGCTGTCTAGGCACTTCCTTCAATGCAAGCCACTAGTGTGTGGGACGACACGTAAAGAGCGCCGTGGATTTCCGATGGAGCTCAAAGAATATAGCTGGGAAAAGAAGTCCAAGCGAGAACATGTGTGCTGGCTCCGGGACAACGGCATTCTTCACTTCCTATGATGGAAAGATCGACTGGTGGCGGACATGGTGAGCACTGCGCACACGACAAAACAGCACGTGCTTGCCAAACGACGAGGAAAAAAGAGTGGACAATGGCAGCAAATTTGTATGTAAAGAAACCGTGGCTGGTCGACGCATAAAATGCAGAAATGCTTGGCGTCGACAAGTTAAACCAGTTCATTGGTTCGTACAATGTGCTACAGAAGTCCGTTGGGTAGTGGAAAACCTTTTTTTTTTACATTGTCTTGACATTGCATGTGTCAATGGCTTTATCATTTTTGACGAATACCGGAAGCTGCATCCTGAAATTGCCGAGCTCAAACGAATTGCCCGCTATGACCAGCTTGCGTTCAGAATGGAGCTAGTGAAACAGCTCCTTGAACTTGAACATACACCACCAGTTCGCTCACCCCCCCCCCCGCCCCCCCCCCGCCCCCCCCCCCCTTCATCTGAAGCTATTGAGTACCAGCCTACCAAGATGAAGACCTATAGAAACTGTAAGAAGTGCTACCAAGACAGGAAAGCTTAGCAGAAAACAAGGGTTTACTGCAAGACATGCAACGTTCCGCTATGCTTTACAACGAAGAACTGCTTCGCCGCATGGCACGCCCAACTGTATTGCTTGCGTTGAAATTTCTCTAGCGTGAGACCTAGTCAATGAAACATTTTCATTTTTTCGGAGTGAGGGCCTGTTAGAGGGTACTATATTTGGTATATATCAGAATTTTCGTAACATTTCTTAGTAAATACAAGCGTGTCCTTACAAATTTTGTTCAATTTTATCCAACAACCTTGGTTCTGGTAATTTATATATTTTTTAAATAGATCTAATTAATAAAATTTTTGTGCGTGCAAAGTGCATTCATTTTGATTTTTGTTTATGCACTACATAAAATGTAAAGTTCAGTAGTTCCTCCAGAAAAAAGAAATCTGGCGTTACAGAAAGCACCTATTTTCGCCATGGTAGGGAAAGAGTAAAAGCTAACTCGGCACATTATAATTCGATTTTCGCCGAATAGTGTTGAAGTTAGTAGATTAGTAGCAGAAAGTTTTCTTTGGCAGCTTTCGCCATGAATAGGCCACAAAACGCGCGGAAACGTCATCTCCTCACCTTAGCCCTGCCGAGCCTTAGCCACGGATAATCATACGTGGGCGTACTTTGTACTCCCTTGGTGTAATCGGTTTAAAACATGCTAATCTATACTGGAGGTGTGGGAATTTTCGGATATTGCATAACGACTCAACTATCGGCGCACAACTCGTCGCACGGTGGTCTGCGTTGAGCTGCAAAAATAAATATCTTCTATGGATTGCCCGCCCGCCCACTATCTATGACTTTGTCACCACACATATTGCAGAGTAATCACTGGTGTTCACGTAGATTTGCAATTGTACTACAACACTATTCGCGTCGCATACGTAGTGCGATCATTGATCAGACATGCACGTCTCTCTACCCCCAGGATTGGCGCCGACGCTAGAAAAAATTTCGGATAGGGTAGGCGTATCTCGCGCCAAGCTGTAACTTGATAACAGTGCTAATTCAGGAAAAATGTTCACTGCATTAGCGCAACCTGAACAACATAAAACAATGTACACATGCCAATATATAGCTAAAGGCGATCAGGCACTAACCGGCAACTAGTCTATCGGCACGTGTGCAATTTTTGCGGTCTGAATACTCCTACCAATAAGGCTGCTGTGCAAGCGATTTGCGTGTTGCAGCTGTTTCTGCTGGTTCTTCAGTAATTCATTATGCGTGACTCAATGCAGTACCATTCTTTAAGTCTGTCTATCAAATTATCAACAATGGCTGCATTAGTGCTATTTTTTGGTTATTGATATTTGAGAACTCGATGTGTGTTCTTCATATCGCATTTCAGACAGGTACAGATGGGCTCTCGCCCTGAGCAAAGTTTAAGCTAATTGCTAATTTACAATATACGCGGTAATTTCGCATAGCTCAGGCATGAACTTGTGGCGCATGCTGCTAATAATTGCGTATGCTTCACCATGAAGCATAACCACACACATTTTCAGTGATTGGTAGCTACATCAATCCAAAAACGAGGATTGATTTCTCCAACCTTATCTCTGCGCTGCAATCTTCCAAATGTCTGCATATTGTGATTGCAGACTTCCGCGTTGACCAGCCGCTCTGGTCCAGTGCTGGGCTGTGAATGATCACGGCAGAGAGTTGACCCACTCCATTTGTAATCAGAGCCTACAAGTACTTTAAGACTGGTTTTGTATATTTATTTGTGGCATCTTTTACAGCAGCTGTCTAGAGCTTGCGCTTAACTCGGGGAGCTTTCTTTTCTGCCTGCTGGCGCACGGACATGAACACCCCCCCTCCTCCCAGGGAACTTTACCGTCTCCTCTCTACTTATATTCAGCTTAAATCACCCCGCCGCTCAGCCTCCAGTTGCGTCCGTCAAACTGACTGGACCAAATTTAAGAACTGCTGATACCTGCTGTCAGTAGACAACTTGTTCATCTAAAATAGAGGATGTTATTGCTTCCGACATGCGTCACACAATCAGGCAAGTCGAAGCACCGATCCATAGAAAATCGATTGGTGCACCATACGAGGCCCTCCGAGCATTCCGTGACCGCGCGGAAGGACAATACTGAAGGGCGAAATCACTTTCAGACATTTAGGACAGAGGCCAGACTCAATGACATGCTCTCTGACATCTCGACAAGCTAGACAGTCAGCGTTGGAAGATATTCTGTCGATCTTTGGATCCAAGACAGCCCATGTCTAAAATCTGGTGTATTAGACGGAAGTCTTCAGTGAACTACACAACAAAGGTACTCTCCCTCACTACAATCATGCAAAACATTCTACTGATGTTCATCGAAAAGTTTATAAAGCTCGACAAAAAGTCATCAGAAACAGAAGTTTTTTTATTTGAAATGAAAATAAAAGAAAGAGATGTCGTCGACTTATAATGGTAGCAGCTACTCCTTCTCGCATAACGAAAACACCAATAAAAATATATGTAAAAAATGAAAAGAAACTACGTCGTAGGGTCAGAAATCCACAGCACACAGTCCTATACACCCATGAACGTAGCACAACCGCATTCTATAGCAATTTTTTAGGTTATCTGTGCAATTAGTTCCCGTGAAGGCCGGAACAAATAGGAGGTCGCAATGGAACGCGGTAAACTTGTTGGTCACGCCTCTGATGCTGTGTATTCGTCCGTGCGTACCATCGCACCCGCATCCTCTGATGAGCATCTATCATGAGCACACACACACGCGCACGCAAGCACGCCAATGAGAACTACCTAGCACAGCAAATTAAGGGGTTTGTCGCTGTAAACAGCAGGGCAGGAAGGCGACAGAAACGCAATTACAGAATCCCATCGTTGTATGAATACTAGATATTCTCTCGTCTCTCCGTTGCTTACCAGCCGTCGTTCGGCTACGTCCATCAGTTGTTTTTACCATAAACAACGCATAAGGACAATGCGTTTGCTTTTTCCTTTTTAAAAGCGAAGCTTTTCTTTGCCACCATCGCCGAGTTTGCGTGACTGTGCCAGTTGCGTGGCTGTTCTGTCGCCGAATAGCCCAACCAATCACAGTGAAGGACGCGCGCGACGTCACCTCCACTGGCCGCTGGGTTCCTTGCAACACCACTAGATGGCACTCGCCTCCCTAGAAAATAGAAAAGCCGAGCATGGTGGTAACTGCCATCACCTCGTTTCAAGGGGGACGCTCCTACCTTCCATCCATCCATTCAATAGCGTTTGCGTTGAATGGGAAGGGATGAGGAGTGAAGAGAAAGTTGATATTAACAAGGGACTGAGGCAGGGGTGCCCTTTATCCCTACTGCTGTTTATGATGTATGTACATGGTGAGGATGGAGAGGGCGCTAGAGGGAAGTAATATCGGGTTTAATCTCTCATACAAACAGGCGGGTACAGTAGCAGAGCAGCAGCTTCCAGGTTTATTTTAAGCGGACGACATTGTGTTGCTAGCTAATAAGCAAAGTGATTTGCAACGTCCGGCTAATATCTATGGACAGGAAGGCAAGAATTTAGGTTTGAAATTTAGTGTTAGAAAATCAGGTGTTATGGTATTCAACGAAAACAGTGAACAGACAGTGGAGATACAGGACCAGAAAATACCTCGGGAAGACTACAAATGAAGCTGTGCAGGGTGATATAGGCTGGACTAGTTTTGAAGTGAGCGAAGCTCACAGTAAAATTGATTATGAAGAAAGACTGAGGAATATGAAAGAAAGTAAATGGGCTGGGAGAGGGTTGAGGTATCTGTACAGGAAAAACATTGATTCACAGTGGAGGAAAAGAACTAGGATGCTTACCAGCAAGTATGCGGCCTGTAGAGTGGGCAACACAGCAACAAAGAACGTCAAGCGAAAGGTCAGAGAGGCTGAAACAATTTCATGGGTGGCAGCAATGGAAAAGAAACCTGCCATGAGTAACTACTTAAGAGGAAAAAACGAAATCAGGGAAGAAACAATTTATGATAACTCAAAGGGAAGCTCATTACTTTAGGAAGCGAGATCGCGATGTCTTAGAACACGCACATATAAAGCGGAATATAAGAAGAAAGAAGCGTGTGATTGCTACGATAAAGCTATGAAAACGATGCAGCATGTTTTATTAGAATGTGAAGACGTCTGCCCAACGGTCGATTTAGACACCTCTGCCCTCCTTGAAGCCCTTGGGTTCAGAGAGAGCAGTCGAAAAGTAAACATCTCCGCAATAGAGATTAGTAAGCGGTGATTGGAAGATTGGTGGAATAAAAGTAGGGAAACGACCGAAAACAAAGACGTACAAAAGCAAAGTTCGCAGTAGGGTGTCAGAAAATTTGGTTGTGAGAGTTCATAGCGGGTTTTTTTTTTCCTAGGTAGGACATTAGACAGTATAATAGCAGAGCTTGGTGGCGCAACCCACTGCCCCGTTCAAAAGGGGACGCTCATAACATCCATCCATCCATCCGTCCGCGGAGCAAGAAATTTGGAGTACGCTTAAGCTTCGCCTTTAAGAGTGGAACGCAATAATATTCAAAGATCCTACTTCTCAAGCTTCCCGGCAACTGCAGCTCATGTAACCGCAATGTATAACGGGAAACGATGGCGGCGAACGCTATGCCCGATGGCGGGCTTCCTGGTAGAAACGCGGCCTCTTGCGGGCGCCATCTGGAGGTGTTGCAAAGAACCAGCTGTGCCTCTTTATGGCCTTTGAGATTTGCGCCTGCCCGCGCGCGCAAATCTCGGAGGCCATGGTCGCTCTATGAACTTTAGAAACGCTGGAAAATGGGCTTGTGTTTGGGTTTCCGCATAACAGAGTTATGTTTTGTCGTATATTCAAATTGCACTCCGTCGCTATCATGTCTGTAGGTTGTGTTGAAGTCGTACTTAAGTCATACGACCTAGTTCATACTATTTTTCTTACGTATTTTACTTTGAGAAATTCAATTAGTTCAGTAACTTCTCGCTACATGGGGGCCCTGCATGGTTGGGTATGCGTGGTTCGGAATCATTTTTGCCGAAACGCCGGATTTTCTTCGAGACGGGACCCTTAACATTTTCGCGTTAATATTCGCCATTAAATGAGGCATGTGCATGTTGCAGCAAAAATCCGGAGACCACTCAGCACATCCTAATGGAATGCGAAGGTATTCCCCCAGCGAGACCAGTACGTAACGTACAATTTCCAGAGGCGCTTGGATTTAAAGTAGACGGAGAGCGAGCGAGCTAGAGATAGAGAGAGAGATGAAAGGGGAAGGCAGCGAGGTTAATCAGAGGGGAAGATCCGGTTTGCTACCTAACGCTGGAGACAGAGGGGAGGGGGAGGTAAGGTGACAGGAAGAGAGATAGAGAAAGAAAGGTAGCACAGATATACAATCCCAGTCAGTCACTGTCACCACATACAATCACAGCACAGTAGGACTTGTAGCACTGTAAACATCAGTTCAGGCTACAGCCGCTTGTTTAAGTCTGTTGTCATTAAAAACTACAATGGCTTCCTATGTAAAAGGTATTTGGTCCACGCGCGCTATCAGGATTGCGAGCGATCGTCTCTGTAAATTGTAGCGAGGACAGTCACAGAGAAGGTGCTGAAAAGTATCCTCGTTACCACAGTCATAACATGAAGTGAGGTATCGTCGGCCCATCCGATTCACAAAGCAAAAAATTTCGTAAAGGCCACTTATAGCCATATTGCCGATGCGAAGCTACCCTACTTTGTCCAGAGTCCAGCTTCGATGCAAGGGCGGATAGAGCAGTCTAGGAGGAGCAGCCAGTTGCTTTGAACGTGATATCCCAGGTGAGCGTTTGAAGTTTTCTGGTGGCACCTGTCCTTGATAACGGTATCGACTCATCTTAGACGGAAGTATTCATCTGCAATAGGAGGGGGATGAGTCATTGTTGATGATGATAATTTCTGCTCACGGACGGGCACGAAAAATACCGACTACCGAGAGGCTAACAGCTTCGCTGTAACAACCAGAAAAAAACCAGAACGCCCCACCACCTTCATCTTCAACCATTGCAAAGCCACCGCCACATGGCGCGCCTCTTTGTGCATCCGCAGCAGCGGCATCGGCATTGCATTAGCTTCTCTACGATGCCTGAATAAAGCCTTCCGTGTCACTTTGTGCGAACACTCAATACACGCAAACTGGGGTTTCGACTCTTTATGCACTCACACAAAGTTTCGCTGTATATAGATTCCAACTCGCTGGCTCTGCTGCATTTAGGCAATTTTCTAAGAGCGCAAAAACGATAGTTTCCGAGCAACGAATTCTTGAAGCCTACGCATTCCAGCGAAATTATTGAGCAAGCACTCCCGCACGTTCACAATCACAAAGAGAGCTGGTTAAGGCAAAATGCTTTTTCTTTCTTTTTCTAAATTTATTTATAGGCTTTTTGCTTTTGCTTTTAGTAGACGCTATGCAGCAACAAAAAACTAGCTTGCAGGTCTTCTGAAGTATACGTACGTTGACCTGCCAGAGCAAAAGATCAAAATGAAAACCTTTGTGCGCCTGTAGCTTTTCTAAAGTACTGAGTGTCAATCGTCGCGAGCCTCATTCTTTCTCCCAAATACCATCGAGAAAGCAAAGAACAGAAAAGAAAACAAAGCCATTGAAACAAGCGTCTGCGCTTAAATAGAGTCCTACTGCTGCTGACATTTGACCTTCTATGAGAAGCCATATGATCCCTACCATCATCATCGTAAGGTCGCTGACTGCTGTGGGCGTCAGACCTTTATAGACCCCTATTTTAACGTGTGCGTATCATGGCCACGCATGCTTATATCGCCTTTCCGTTTCTCTACCACGGTTGCGCCTTAAAACCACGGCGCTGCAAGTTTGCTTTCTTTTCCTTCCCTCTTCTCCGCCCTTAAACTGGCTCTCTTAACTACTACACGCAGAGGCAAGAAACAACGCGCGCTTTAGATACTATAGATGAGATGAATATTTACAATTATTATTAGGGTTATAATTATATTCAAGTGCTGATTGCCGTGTTATAGTTTGTTAACGAAACTACCGCTCAATTCTAAATACCTTAAGGCAGTTTGTCGTGTGCGTATCATGGCCACGCATGCTTATATCGCCTTTCCGTTTCTCTACCACGGTTGCGCTTTAAAACCACGGCGCTGCAAGTTTGCTTTCCTTTCCTTCCCTCTTCTCCGCCCTTAAACTGACTCTCTTAACTACTACACGCAGAGACAAAGAAACAGCACGCGCATGCGATCGCATAGATGAGATGAATACATATATATAGAAAAGCATCAGTCATAGCTCTCGAAGTATAATATAATATAATATAGAATAGCTCTCGAAGATAGCTATTCCGGCGGCTAGCTTCCCACGCTATGCGTGCCGTCCTCGCACCTGTTAAAACTTTTCCTAGACGCTAGAACTATACCATTCCTACGCAACCTTGAGCGATCGGAAAGCGCGTTTTCCACGCCTGGCCGGCGGAGAGGGGGGGCTTCGTTCCGGCCGCGAAGCTCTCCACATCCCCGTAAGGAGCCTGGCGGTGGTCTCGTGCGGACGATGCCCTCTCGGTGAGCGCATATTTCCCCCCTCATCTTTTAAGAGATTCAATACATACAAGCATTTGTCTCGCAAACCAGATTTATTTCAAGGGAATTTTCCACGTCTCAATTATTTCTCTCGTCGTATTCGAGTGCTCATTGCCGTGTTATAGTTTGTTAACGAAGCTTCCCCTCAAGTCTAAATATTGTAAGGCAGTTTGTCGTGTGCGTATCATGGCCACGCATGCTTATATCGCCTTTCCGTTTCTCTACCACGGTTGCGCCTTAAAACCACGGCGCTGCAAGTTTGCTTTCTTTTCCTTCCCTCTTCTCCGCCCTTAAACTGGCTCTCTTAACTACTACACGCAGAGGCAAGAAACAACGCGCGCTTTAGATACTATAGATGAGATGAATATTTACAATTATTATTAGGGTTATAATTATATTCAAGTGCTGATTGCCGTGTTATAGTTTGTTAACGAAACTACCGCTCAATTCTAAATACCTTAAGGCAGTTTGTCGTGTGCGTATCATGGCCACGCATGCTTATATCGCCTTTCCGTTTCTCTACCACGGTTGCGCTTTAAAACCACGGCGCTGCAAGTTTGCTTTCCTTTCCTTCCCTCTTCTCCGCCCTTAAACTGACTCTCTTAACTACTACACGCAGAGACAAAGAAACAGCACGCGCATGCGATCGCATAGAAGAGATGAATACATATATATAGAAAAGCATCAGTCATAGCTCTCGAAGTATAATATAATATAGAATAGCTCTCGAAGATAGCTATTCCGGCGGCTAGCTTCCCACGCTATGCGTGCCGTCCTCGCACCTGTTAAAACTTTTCCTAGACGCTAGAACTATACCATTCCTACGCAACCTTGAGCGATCGGAAAGCGCGTTTTCCACGCCTGGCCGGCGGAGAGGGGGGGCTTCGTTCCGGCCGCGAAGCTCTCCACATCCCCGTAAGGAGCCTGGCGGTGGTCTCGTGCGGACGATGCCCTCTCGGTGAGCGCATATTTCCCCCCTCATCTTTTAAGAGATTCAATACATACAAGCATTTGTCTCGCAAACCAGATTTATTTCAAGGGAATTTTCCACGTCTCAATTATTTCTCTCGTCGTATTCGAGTGCTCATTGCCGTGTTATAGTTTGTTAACGAAGCTTCCCCTCAAGTCTAAATATTGTAAGGCAGTTTGTCGTGTGCGTATCATGGCCACGCATGCTTATATCGCCTTTCCGTTTCTCTACCACGGTTGCGCCTTAAAACCACGGCGCTGCAAGTTTGCTTTCTTTTCCTTCCCTCTTCTCCGCCCTTAAACTGGCTCTCTTAACTACTACACGCAGAGGCAAGAAACAACGCGCGCTTTAGATACTATAGATGAGATGAATATTTACAATTATTATTCGGGTTATAATTATATTCAAGTGCTGATTGCCGTGTTATAGTTTGTTAACGAAACTACCCCTCAATTCTAAATACCTTAAGGCAGTTTTCCTAGTCTCTAAAGCCGCTCGAGTTCACGCTGCTCCTCTGGCGGCCATTTTTCCAAGAAATTATGCCTTCCAACCACAAAAATCGACTGTCGCGGACAACACCAGCCCCTTTCCACATAAGTATGAGGCTCGGAGCAGGAGCTATAGCGCTTGAAAGTAACCGCTGGCTTGACGAACCAACCGACTGAGCTACCTTTCCGGGCAACATTGAAGGATCACGAGTTCAAATCACATGTTATGTTCCTTTTTTTTTTTTTAAAGGTATTTTCCTTCCTTTTATCACAGTACGGAAACCCTCCTAAAAAAAAAATTCTATATCCTCAATTATGTGTGGCCACACATGTGCAGGTCATAAATACCAGGTTCTCTAGCCGAGTGCCATCCATGCGGTATAACCGAGCTCAGATTGGTCCACCTTGACTGATCAAATAGGGCGCCACTGTAGGTTAAATGAGGCGTACAACTCCTGCGGGACCCGCCGTGGTTGCTCAGTGGTCATGGTGTTAGACTGCTGAGCACGAGGTCGCGGGATCGGACCCCGGCCACGGCGGCCGCATTTCGATGGGGGCGAAATGCGAAAACACCCGTGTACTTAGAATTAGGTGCACGTTAAAGAACCCCAGGTGGTCGAAATTTTCGGAGTCCTCCACTACGGCGTGCATAATCAGAAAGTGGTTTTTGTCACGCAAAACACCATAATTCAAATTTTAATTTAACTCCTGCGGGGACGGTAGAGTATCCGTCTCCAGTGCAAGGGGACCGTGATTCAAATCCCGGTGCCGCGCAATTCTCCTCCGGGAAATACAAAAAAAAAGAAAAAAGAAACCGTGTGTTGAGAAATTGCCCAAACAGGCCTGGAGTGCGGCCTGATCCCGGTGACCAGAACCGGTAACGCACTCTCTCACCAGAGCAGGATTGGCCACCCTGGTGCAGTACTTGGCCACAACCTCCTATATGAATACAACAATCAAACCCCGGCCCTCAGTCCCCAGCAGCCGCGAAGCAACTGACCACGGCGGCGGTCAGATCTGTAACGCTGCAGAGGGTGCTAAGAATACCTGGCTCCGGACAGGCCGCCATTGGAATCTGAACCTGGCAACGTTTAACGTTAGAACGCTATCTAGTGAGGCGAGTCTAGCAGTATTATTGGAGGAATTAGAGGGTAGTAAATGGGATATAATAGGGCTCAGTGAGGTTAGGAGGACAAAAGAAGCATATACAGTGCTAAAAAGCGGGCATGTACTGTGTTACCGGGGCTTAGCGGAGAGGCGAGAACTAGGAGTCGGATTCCTGATTAATAAGGAAATAGCTGGTAACATACAGGAATTCTATAGCATTAACGAGAGGGTGGCAGGTCTTGTTGTGAAACTTAATAAGAGGTACAAATTGAAGGTGGTACAAGTCTATGCCCCTACATGCAGTCATGATGACCAGGAAGTCGAAAGCTTTTATGAAGACGTGGAATCGGCGATGGGTAAAGTCAAAACAAAATACACTATACTGATGGGCGACTTCAATGCCAGGGTAGGCAAGAAGCAGGCTGGAGACAAGTCAGTGGGGGAATATGGCATAGGCTCTAGGAATAGCAGAGGAGAATTATTAGTAGAGTTTGCAGAACAGAATAATATGCGGATAATGAACACCTTTTTCCGCAAGCGGGTTAGTCGAAAGTGGACGTGGAGGAGCCCGAATGGTGAGACTAGAAATGAAATCGACTTCATACTCTGCGCGAACCCTGGCATCATACAAGATGTAGACGTACTCGGCAAGGTACGCTGCAGTGACCATAGGATGGTAAGAACTCGAATTAGCCTAGACTTGAGGAGGGAACGGAAGAAACTGGTACACAAGAAGCCAATCAATGAGTTAGCGGTAAGAGGGAAACTAGAGGAATTCCGGATCAAGCTACAGAACAGGTATTCGGCTTTAACTCAGGAAGAGGACCTTAGTGTTGAAGCAATGAACGACTATCTCATGGGAACCATTAAGGAGTGCGCAATAGAAGTCGGTGGTAACTCCGTTAGACAGGAAACCAGTAAGCTATCGCAGGAGACGAAAGATCTGATCAAGAAACGCCAATGTATGAAAGCCTCTAACCCTACAGCTAGAATAGAACTGGCAGAACTTTCTAAGTTAATCAACAAGCGTAAGACAGCGGACATCAGGAACTATAATATGGATAGAATTGAACAGGCTCTCAGGAACGGAGGAAGCCTAAAAAACAGTGAAGAAGAAACTAGGAATAGGCAAGAATCAGATGTGTGCGTTAAGAGACAAAGCCGGCAATATCGTTACTAATATGGATGAGATAGTTCAAGTGGCTGAGGAGTTCTATAGAGATTTATACAGTACCAGTGGCACCCACGACGATAGTGGAAGAGAGAATAGCCTAGAGGAATTCGAAATCCCCCAGGTAACGCCAGAAGAAGTAAAGAAAGCCTTAGGAGCTATGCAAAGGGGGAAGGCAGCCGGGGAGGATCAGGTAACAGCAGATTTGTTGAAGGATGGTGGTCAGATTGTTCTAGAGAAACTGGCCACCCTGTATACGCAATGCCTCATAACCTCGAGCGTACCGGAATCTTGGAAGAACGCTAACATAATCCTAATCCATAAGAAAGGGGACGCCAAAGACTTGAAAAATTATAGACCGATCAGCTTACTGTCCGTTGCCTACAAAGTATTTACTAAGGTAATCGCAAATAGAATCAGGAACACCTTAGACTTCTGTCAACCAAAGGACCAGGCAGGATTCCGTAAAGGCTACTCAACAATAGACCATATTCACACTATCAATCAAGTGATAGAGAAATGTGCAGAATATAACCAACCCTTATATATAGCTTTCATTCATTACGAGAAAGCGTTTGATTCAGTCGAAACCTCAGCAGTCATGGAGGCATTACGGAATCAGGGTGTAGATGAGCCATATGTAAAGATACTGGAAGATATCTATAGCGGCTCCACAGCCACCGTAGTCCTCCACAAAGAAAGCAACAAAATCCCTATAAAGAAAGGCGTCAGACAGGGAGATACGATATCTCCAATGCTATTCACAGCATGTTTACAGGAGGTATTCAGAGGCCTGGAGTGGGAAGAATTGGGGATAAAAGTTGATGGAGAATACCTTAGCAACTTGCGATTCGCTGATGATATTGCCTTGCTTAGTAACTCAGGAGACCAATTGCAATGCATGCTCACTGACCTGGAGAGGCAAAGCAGAAGGGTGGGTCTGAAAATTAATCTGCAGAAAACTGAAGTAATGTTTAACAGGCTCGGAAGAGAACAGCAGTTTACGATAGGTAGCGAAGCACTGGAAGGAGTAAGGGACTACATCTACTTAGGGCAGGTAGTGACCACGGATCCGGATCATGAGACTGAAATAACCAGAAGAATAAGAATGGGCTGGGGTGCGTTTGGGAGGCATTCTCAAATCATGAACAGCAGGTTGCCACTATCCCTCAAAAGGAAAGTGTATAACAGCTGTGTGTTACCATTACTCACATATGGGGCAGAAACCTGAAGACTTACGAAAAGGGTTCTGCTGAAATTGAGGACGACGCAACGAGCTATGGAAAGAAGAATGATGGGTGTGACGTTAAGGGATAAGAAAAGAGCAGATTGGGTGAGGCAACAAACGCGGATAAACGACATCTTAGTTGAAATCAAGAAAAAGAAATGGGCATGGGCCGGACATGTAATGAGGAGGGAAGATAACCGATGGTCACTAAGGGTTACGGACTGGATTCCAAGGGAAGGGATGCGTAGCAGGGGGCGGCAGAAAATTAGGTGGGCGGATGACATTAAGACGTTTGCAGGGACAACATGGCCACAATTAGTACATGACCGGGGTAGTTGGAGAAGTATGGGAGAGGCCTTTGCCCTGCAGTGGGCGTAACTAGGCTGATGATGATGATGATGATGATGATTTTAACGGCATGAATCTGAATAAGGCTACAGTCCACTGTTCACGAAGCGCTTAATTGCAAATGTTGTGATAAATTCGCCGGTAGGTTTCGTGACGCGGCATGTCAAACACCGAAAAAAAAGTATTTCTGCTGAGGTTATTGCTGTATTAAGCGTGCATGAAATGGTCTTAATATCACGGACTTGATTCGGACAGTGCTGCTCCTACAGGTATGATAGCCAGCATCCCTTCAAGGGCGTACTTCCTGCGCGTGTGTGGAGCTCTTCGAATTGAACAGAGTAAAGGAGGCTTAAAGGCGCTTCTTTGACGCCTGCCAAGGCAGCATTACTCAACTAGACCGCGCGATGATCAGACGCTATGCCAGAGCCAGGATAATTTATACCAAGCAAGAAAATGTAGGCCAGCTACGCAGGAAGCTACACTGCGTACTCAAGAAATCAAATCAAAGTAAAATAAATAGGGTCGTACGGAGGGTAATGAAAAAATAATAGAAGTACGACCTGGGCATAAGAATGGCTGGTAGACTGTGGTATGAAACAGCAAAGCAACGGAGCAATTTTTCGAAACTCCGCGTGACTACGCGTGCACTGAGCCAGGCGTGCTGTCCGAGCGAAACCTAAGCATGGCATGTTATTCACCTGGATTTTTTTCTTGTCAACAGAAATCTTAAAATTGCCTGTGGCAGATAACATCATTTTACTGCACGAGTTCGAGTACTCAGGGATGCAGACATTATTTTCATCAGAATACAGAGTACATATTTGGAGTCATAGAAAATTTTCAATAATTAGCTCTAACTAATCACTTCATGCAACGTCTTAGGATAGATAAATTGAGGCCGGAAAGTTCTAAAGACACGTCTTCAAACGAATGTTAAAACTGCTGTTTTAAGATGTGCACCTAGAGATTTGCGGCAAAATTCGCTGTTCTGCTTATTTAAAGGGACCAAAATGCAATTTTTATGGCACATGTATTCAACCTGAGGCACAATTTGGCAGCGAAACACTCCCCACTGTCAGACACAGGTCTGGAATGCCCGGGTTTCAGTGCCTGTAGCAAGTTGCAGGGTAGATGGCTCGCACAGGAAACTAGAGCAAATTCAATAAATATTCTAGCGTCAAGTCGTCAGTGCGCAACAAAGAACAAGCTAGTGAATGAATGTTGGGCGTTATTATAACGGAACTTAGTTCCATGTAAGGCTGCGAGAAACCCTACGGTCGTCGAAATTAAACTTCACCAGAAATTACATGTATATGGACATCCTTTTTTTTTCCTTTTCATTATCAAAGTCAGTCACGTCCGTTTCACCTTAGCTGACAGCACGGAGTATAATGCCATTCAGATATACACATGTGTACGTTTCCCTCTACTATCCTCATCCACGCCTTTAATTATTTTCATTGTGGTTCATCTTATTAGTAATGTGCAATTTTTAATACGCCTGCACTGCTCCACAGACCACCACAGCTGTACACTGTTATGCAATATGATGCAATTATGGAGGCGGGACGGGTTGAGGAGGGATGAATACAGCGCAGGGTTTTTCTCCTCGTTCAAAAATAGTATCAGGTATACCTTTGCAAGTGTGTCTCGTCTTAACTGCCGTCAGATACCTTAGGCCGTGGTCTTTGCCAGTGCAGACACTACCAATCTTGCTGTAGCCTGTTAACTAAGACTGCGCTCCGTTCGACTCGCGAATCGCACACTCAGCAATCACCTCCTGCGCGGCACACACAACGAAGCCACCTTCTAGGCCCTTCGGCGAGTCTAAAGCGCTTTTTCAATGGCCAGTATTCGGATGGCCACCACTCATGAGAGCAATGAGCGTGATAACGACACAGTCATATTCTCTCGTGACTATTTGCGAAGTGTTTGTGGAATGCTTGTGAACGCTGAAAGACCAGGCCGGTGTAATGCACAGCGATTTCCTTTCGCTTGGTTCTATCCCTTTCTTATCATCCACCACTCACGACCGCCCGGTCCTTGTGATAACGGGGGTGAACCGCCGCTCGCATCACTGACGGAGCGCGACAAGGAAAAAGAATCGTTACATTATCCCGGCCGACCATGTTTTCTAATCTATACGTCGAACTGTGAGGATTATAACATACGTTTCGCGCCTGTTTTTCTTTTCAAGAGCCAGTAACTTCCCGGGCTTGGAGGACAGGAACCGCTAAACAGGAACCGCTCTCTGGGTGTTCACTTCGCCTATCATCACCTTTCAGTCATTTAACAATTTAACGCTCTGGAGATGCCGGCGACATACTTGTCCTGGATGCCAACGTTTCGAATACATAATAAATAATTTGTTGTGATAACAAATAAAAATTATTAAATCTCAGTGAACGCCAGTCGCGATCATCACTTACGTAATAGGAGCTTTGTGAGTACCTGCCCAGGTCTTCTTAAATACAACAGTGGCCGCATTTTGCAGCGATGTACTTAGTTTTACATTATTTTCATCCAATGGCTATGTCGTGCCGCTGTTATCTCCTGGACTGGCCGCTCGGTGAGCTGGAGAGGACACTCGGAAAATATAATGAATTGTTGCAAAATACGGCCACTGGAACTCTGAGACCTTGCAAGTAGTGTATGTGCATGTGCGCACGTGCAAGTTTCTGGGTATATATGACGCCAGATTTCATAAAGCTGACACGACGCTCTCTGTCTAGTACGTGTGGTACTTTTGTCGTTGTTTATCATAAATTTATTACTGTCCTTTAGCGAAGACCAAGCCGGTCACAAGTTTTTCGTACTATCCGGCATCGTTGAAAACAATACAACAAAATTTCAATGACATCCCACGATATCGTATTCGTTGATTCTTCAACGAGATCACGAACTGGTCAAAAGCACCACGCACTACACATACGACTGAGCTTTGACTTTTACATTTGCAACACTTGTTTATAAATTTGCGTTATTTAACGCCATGCCGTCATCAATAAAATTCTGCAACAAGTCTACTCGAATGGTTCCTTTTGTGCTGTAGTACGTATTTTGCTTTCACCTATGTATTAAGAAATTTCATTCTGGACATAATTTTCTAACAGGGAGAACGACCGCACCGGCTCTTTTCACTTTTATATTTGTGAGTCACTTAGGCATATTATTATTATTATTATTATTATTATTATTATTATTATTATTATTATTATTATTATTATTATTATTATTATTATTATTATTATTATTATTATTATTATTATTATTTCGCTCATATTCAGAAGGAACGTGCAGAATGTGCGATGCAGCCGACGACATTGTTTTACTTCTTAAGCGAGCGAGAGTGTCTACGTGAACGGATAAATGCGGTGCGCTGCGCAGAAAATGTGCGCGAAACGCGTTCAATGTAGAAGTACACAAAAAAAAACACGATAAAAGATATATATGTATATAGCAGCGATGTCGTTCGGTGCAACCGTGCGAAGGATTAATAAAAACCAGGCAAAGCTCTTTCCACGCAACACATACAGAACGGCAAGTAAAATAGCTAATGGTTGATTAGAAGTCATACTCCCTCAGAACCAATAAGAAAATGAAATAAAAGAGAGAGGCAGAACTGGCAGCATGTAACTCTCATATGAGAGGAGGATCTAAGACTGCTGCTGAATCTATAAGAGCATGAAAATTAGAGTAGCGCACGTGCTCCCACACGTCAAGACAAGAGAGTGCGTCGAAGGAGTGTCTGACATGGTGCCTTCATTAGAGGACGCGCAGAGTATAACCACGATCCTCTAACGAGCCGTTGGTGTGCAGCTTCGCCGGGACGTCAAGGGCACTCATCAAGTCTCCGGTAATCACAGTGTGCCGCCGCTGTCGTCGGGCCTTCTTGGTTTCACTCCCGTTCCCTCTCCTGTGGCTGTGTGTGTGCGTGTGTTTATCACGGTCCATGGTTATACCGATCGGAGACTAGAGGCTGGCTCATTCGCACAGTCACCTGGCGCAGCTTTCCGAAAGGAGGTGTCCTTCGGTGCTCTCTCATCAGGCCATAAGATTAGATGAAGGTATTACCTGTCCTGGCTAGGTTGTCGCAGCGTATCAGGTTGCGTCTGTACCACGTGTGCGCGACGTGAAAACGGCGCCGAGTGAATAGAGCGGAATGACAGCTCGTTAACAGTGACATCAGAAAGCTCAAGATGGAAGCGTGGAGCTCTGTTTGACCTTTATTCTCCCTTCGCTTTATTCTTTAGGTTCCCTCCTGCATGCTCTGACACAACGCACTTCCCCACGTATAGGGTACTTTTGCAGCCATCCCTTTATAAATGCGTAAATAAACCCGCGTAACACGTCTTTTCATCCCTTCATTGTCTAACTCTAGCGCGGGGTAGCCAACCTAATGTGCTCCACTCGACATCATTACAGAGACAGCTGTCTGGAAACGCATGCGGGATTGAGCAGCGAGCGGTTCTTTACGTAACACTTCACTATCTTCGCTATCCCCTTTAGTAAAACTTGGCGTTGCCTGGCGAAATCATTGCGCGGTGATTTTCGGTGTCCTTATTGTGTGTGTTTAGTGGCACATCGTGTTAACTACGCACGTTGCAAAACAGCAGTTTTCTTTAAGCGCTGCTTTTGAAACAACTTTTGAAACCTTAAGAACATAAATTGGGTGTTCTCTTTGCTTTATTAAAATGAAAATACAACAAAGAGACGTAGTCGCCATATAATGGTGACGGCTATTCCATCTCTCATAGCGGAAACAATAAAAAATATGTAGGAAAATGAAATCACTTCATGCGGTCAGAAATCCACAGCACAGTCGTATACACCCATGAACATAACATAAAAGTCAAATGCAAGTTGCACCACAATGAGTTCGTAAACAGAGTCACAAACACACACAAACGGCCGTGATGTAGATTTCAATGAGCCTATAAACAGACGAGGAATTACACAGAGTGAAAATAATTCACGTACAGAATACAAAAAAAATGTATAACACGTAATATACAATCACTAACAATTACAAATAATAGAAGAACGTTATAGTAACATCGTGTGATTATTCAGTGCAATACCTAGTACTTGTTAAGGATGTCTGTTCATAAAAATGTTGTAGTGCGTTTGGTGCTTTTCGCTGTGCTATTTTCAATGGCCATGGGCCCAGCAATGTTAATATACACAATAGGAAGAAGAACGAAACATTTATTTGTGTATATAATAAGACCAATAAGGCCGACAATGACCTGTGCCCTGCCCAATTAAAATTAAATTGCGTGGTTTCATGTGCCAAAACAATGGTTTGATTAAGAAGTACGCCGTAGGGAAGAACTCCGGACTAATTTTGACCACCTGGGGTTCCTTCACGTGCACCCAATGCATGGGATACGGGCGTTTTTGCATTTCGCCCTCATTGAAATGCGGCCGCCGCGGTCGGGACTAGATCCCGGACTCCGTGCTTGGCAGCGCAACACCCCAGCCGCTAAGCCACCGCGGCGGGTGTGCTCTGTCCAGATCGTCATTGCGGGTAAATCTGGCACAGAGGTAGAGAGAAGATGAAGGGAACGCAGGGAGGTTAACCAGACGCACGTTCGGCTTGCTAGCCTGCACTGAGGGAAGAGCTAGTGGGTTGAAAAGGAAGAGAGAGAGAGCACCAGTCTTGCACGAACGCGAAGGAGCCCACCAAGTCTACAAACGAGAATTCCACAAAGATGTAGGCGCGATGCTTTCCGTGCTTTTCTCCTGCGTTTAAATAATTGTGCACTTGCAATCGGGCTATGTCTGCAACGTATCCGTTCAAAAAACATTTTCGATATTCTATCCGGCATGAGGCATTCTCTATAGTGCATAACACGCGTCAATTCGGCGCGTAAGCAGATTCTCTCGATGAGAAACCGTTTACGCGCCGGATCACTGTAAACCTGATTGCTGCCGAACCGTCTTCGCGCTTACGGACAGCCGAAGTGCAGCAAAGTAGTAGTGTACGTAAATTCTACTTGATGTTCTAATGATGTGCCACTATATTCTCAGCAATGTATCGTGGCCAAACGGTTCATACGTTCAGTAAAAGCAGGTCACGACTCACGAGCTTCGCTGCGTATATCCAGCGGGTGCCGGAGCACGGATGCTCTCGATCGGCGGGCCGACTGCGCGGACACGTGATGGCTGCCAAAACTGCACGGCATTTTGTGGCCAATTGGGTGGCACTTATTTTTCTAACCTCTTGTGCTATGTTTAGCCAAAACGGTATGAGGCACACCGTATGCGGGTGGCTGCAAGTGAAACAGACGACGTAGCGAATTCCGTCGAGATTGTCATAATGCCTTGCCGGCAGTCGTCCCGAGATTTACAATTGTGATGATTATTTCCATTGACATATCATTCGAAACGGGGTGGCGACAAATAGTCAACAGGCATGCATGAGCTAATCAGGTATTATATAAGTAAACACATAGCTATCTATCATTCTGGCTATCTATCCTCCATATTTTTCTGTTCATTAAGCTCTCTCTATATATGTACAGTTACTTATGCGTGTAACGACTATGTTTCAATCAATCCGTTTCCCACGTTTTATCCCCTCCAATACTCTAAACGTCTCATATCTCGACTGCTAACGAGACTAATGCTTCCATCCGCTTTGAATCCTATGCAGAACTACTGCCAAGTGCACGTTCCCTACGCATCTTGCTAGCCGACTACCTTGGAATTCCATTACAATGTGCTGAGTCATATCCGGACTTTTGCCGCAGCAAACACAGGCCTCGTCATTTTGCGAATATTTGCTCCTGCATGTCTTTGTCCACAGGCAGTCAACTCGGGCTTCAAATAGCGAGGCACTGACCAACCTGGGTTTACGAGTTCCAGGAGACGGAGCGCACAGATTTGTATTAGTCAATTTTATGGCCTGCGAGATTTACGACGACACAATCTAGGGTACCTCAATGTGCGCGGCCCCCACTTCTTGCGTACCTAGCTATGTTCGAGCCAAAGTCCCCGGGCGAACAACCGAAGCCGTCGCATTCCCTGCCGTATGTGGTGTGAAAGCGTCCGTCTTTGGAGGACTTACTTCTAACTCGCGCATCTGACGCGTTGGAGAACTACAATTTCCACCATATTATGACCCGATCCGGCACTTCGTCTATATCAGCTGATATATGATGAATACGTCGCAGGAAATTCTAGCGCCGAATGAATCTCAGGCCGAATACAGTTTATTGGTTCGGCCATCTTGTGCCATGCCTGAACCAAAGCGCGATGAGCAAACGAAAACGATTGTACCCTTTCCTAATCCACAAGTTACAACTGCTTTTTGCAGCAAAATGGCCACATGGTTAGCCATGGCTCCACGATGGTCAAATGAACCCGCTCTCCTCTTAGCGGTGGAGTCGTAGATAATTTATTTGCCCTCAAAACAACGTACAAGCCATGGCGGACCTGTCAGCTTTCTATGGTACATATACGCTTAAATGAGTTGGGTTTCTTATAACCAATTATGCCTGTATCGCATTGAATTTTATTAGATCTGCCCTTGAATGGTCATGCGAGCACCAAAAAGCTCTGAGCGTGAACAGCCAAGTTATGAGGCTTCAGCAAGCGGGTTTTCCTAGCGAGACCATCGCTTCCGTTGTTGAGTGCCTTATTGGTGAAGTAAGGTCAAGCGCACGGAGCAGGGGAGCTGAGAAGAAGAGAGAGAGAGAGAGAGCAAATGATAAATGAAAGGTAGGGAGGTTAACCAGGACAGAGCCCGGTTGGCTACCCTACACTGGGGAAAGGGAAACGGGGACGGAAAGTTTAAAAGAAGAAAAAGTTTACTGGGGATATCGTTCAGCCGCTCAGTCCGGATCACAGACGCTGACTCAATGCTGTAGTTTTCAAATATCGCAGCAGCGCTTTTGTGGCCTTTTGTAGCTGCGATATGCGAGGCCATGGTCTCAAGATCTTGTTCAAGGTGAACGGTTTTCTGTCTAACTGGTTGAGAGCTGTGCAGAGATCTTGTCTTTCATTTTCAAAAGATGCGCAATAGCACAGTAGATGTTCTATAGTTTCCTCGACACCGCAGGCATTGCACTCGGCGCTATCAGCCATTCCGATCAAATACTGTGCTGAGAAGCAACGGCCAAGTAAGCCAGTGGTCGTGCCTTATCTGCACAACCTTTCCCACCGCTTGAAGAAAGTGACTGGAAAAGGCGGCGTTCCCATAGTCTTGTCCACCCCTGAGAAACTGGTGCGTATGTGCCGCGCAGTGAACAGTGCCTGCACTTCGCAAAAGCGCAAAATAAAGCATGCTGCGCCCCCTTCAAAGCTTCCAGAAAGAGGTATTGTACCGCATTCCACTCTAGTGTGGCAAATGTTACGTCGGCCAGACTGGTCGTTGTGTTAATGACCGTTGGAGGGAGCATCGAGCAAATTTGCAAGCTTTCGTAGTGGGGGGTCACTTGGGCTGACCATTGCAAGAGGTCCCCGCTTACCCCAGTGTTCAGAGGCACTTGTACACTCGGAAGTTTCAAGGCTCAAAAAGAGAGGGAATTGTTTGAGGCATTTTATAAATATAAAGAAGGAGAAGGTTGCATTAGCACCACGTCTCTTATCTATCAAGAAAAGAAGAGTTATATTTGCACGATAAGCATCGAAGTCCGCGGATATGAAGGGCGTAGAAGGTGTTATAGTGTGGTTAAGAATGTGTCTTTAATCTTGCGCAGATCAGAACTTTGAGTAGTGAACTGAGACACGATAATATGTCTTGTGCTGACAAAGCGCGCTGTGGCGGTGTTTGTAATGTTTTTTGCGCAGCAACTGCTGCTCGTGTAATTTTTTCTGCAGTAAACTTCAGTTGAAGTTCGGCGTCCGTCCTGTGTGCATTCTTTCTGTGTCCTGTATTTAAATCGCGCCGTTATAACCATGTTCCATGAAGCCAGAAACCAACTAGCCCCTCTAAATCTGTTAACTGCTGTTCGGATTCTTGACAGCCACAGCACCAAGTGCTTAAGCTGTAGAGACTTGTGATCTCTATTTTTGAGAAATATATCGGCAGGTAGTGACGTTTCTGTCCTACTTTGGCATCACAACGCTCAAATGCTGCAACTATGGTTCTGATAACAACGATTAAGTCGGTTTTCTTGTAATGAAAGCTTCAACACCGGCAACAACTTGTGAACGAGACTGTAGTCCCCTCCATCGTGTTACTGTCAACGACTGCAAACATATTTAAAGGTGGTCTTTCATCACTGCGCTAGTGCAAGAAATCATACTTAAAAGTCACACTGCGGTTTCAGAAATTACGCTTGATGTTTCCAACAAATAAAAATAAATATGCCTGAAGTTCTTTGTATTTTTATGGCATTATTCACGCCGAACGGTTGAATTTTCGTCATGAAATGCCTACAGCTATATCATGTTCCTTAGCGAATAACAAGTTTCATATGTAGATGAGCAAGATAACGAAATCCCTACACACGTGACCAGCCACTCGTTTTCTATGTGGCACACAGCAACTGACACTAGAAAAATTGTGCCTGGTGCGTAACGACAAAGCGTACTTTCCAAGAAAAAGAAGTCAAGATGTCATTTTACATTTCACACGTCGCTGTTGAGGTTTCAGTCTAGTCATTTTCTAGAGGACAGTTCACTATCTTGTGATTTTTTTTAACCTAACATGTACTTTTGTACAAAACTTACACGTACTTTGAAAACTTGGAAACCCACCACATTGCAGGCCCAATTGAAATGTCCTGTAGATGTCACGACACACTTCGCTCGTTGTTTGAATATTATTCTCATCCTGCGTCAGAGCATCAACGATGTAAGCTTTCTGGGTCATTTATTGTACAATTCTAGGCTGCAGAATGTGTTCATCACTAGCATCTATAAGTATGTACAATCCCCCGAAATGTACGATTCTATCTGCTTGTGTAGTATATATTCCGCGCCCTTTCTACACTGAAGTGTTTCCCGTTGGTCGGTACATGCCGTAAAAGATAAAGTTGTGCACTTTTTTCATCTCTGGCCGCAGTGACCGCTCGACAGCACCATGGTCGAGCTGAATTGCAGTAGTGAGCAGGAGCAGCTCGGCGGTGACGTGCTCCTCGTAAACTTGAGCGCGTTTGGCGAAGAGCTAGCAGGCGGCGCCTGGAGTGGCAGTGGCGGCGCCCCCTTCACGTGGTCCGAGTACGTCAAGATCGGCGCATACCTGGCGACCATCGCGGTGGCCGCCGTGGGAAACACTTGTGTCATCCTGACGGTGGCGCTGAACCGCAGCCTGCGCACCACCATCAACTGCTACCTGACAAATCTGGCCGTGGCGGACGCCATCATCAGCATGTTCTGCATGTGGGTCTACCTGGTCAAGAACCTGTCCGACTGGTACGTGCTCGGAGCCTTCATGTGCCGCATCGAGGGATTCGCCCAGAGTAAGTAAACGTCGCTCTGTCAGACTGGCGCTTAACCGATTTGCTAAATCTTGAAATGGTCGAATTCTGCGTCGTATAGACTGTTTAGTATAGCAGTCAGCATGCGCCTTAAGGCTGACAACCATGGAGCGATCTTTCACGACAAAGATAGCATGTCAGAAAAAGCATACAGAAACCATCCAAGCTCATTAACTAAATAAAGCAAATAGTTTCCGTACACCGTGAAATTATTCGTGCAAATTCGTGGACCACTGAAACACATCGAACGAACCTGGAAGACTATGACGATTACATGCTTAAGACTGCAATGATGTTTTGATGATTACAGCAGGACCTAGTGGTGTCATATGCTATTGAACGAGTAAAAGCAAAGGTTTATAGCGGGTCACAGATTTCATTTGTGCGTGTGTGCGTGCGTGCGTGTGTAAAAGCTTTTCTTTGGTTGTGCCTTTAGCTGTTAAAACACAGAAACTTCCACTGCGATGCACTTGTTTCTTCTTATTATTTATTATATGTTTTCTCAACACATATACACTAGACAGAAAAGAAAAAGTGAGGACCAGGGCAACTGCCACCGGAAGGGGCACGACACCTGCCTACTCTTCAGAAAGGGGGAGAGAAACACAAATATGGATGATAGGAAGAAGGTGATGGAAGAGTAAAGAAATGGTAACATGACAAATCTCAAAGAATTAAGCAGAACAAAGTACAGGTCACGCTACTCAAGGATGTTAAAACGAAGAATTAGTGTCCGAGTTACAAACGTGAACCTAAATTAGGTAGTTATGGAAAAGTAATGAGAGCGCGATTAGCCTGATCGCGTCGAGAAGCACAACAACTGGGGTACGAAGATTCGTAGAATGTCGTACACCACAGGCCAATGAGATGATAGTCCCTCACTGGCGTCGTGCGCTATGCACTGAAAGCGGAACACTCCAATACCAGCTGCTCAATTGTCTCGCAGCAACCGCAAGACGTACACGATGGGCTGTCCACACGTCCTTTCTTGTCCCGTGCTCACGCAGTGTGTGCTCGTGTTTGTTTTCTTTCTTGTCCTATCCTCGCGCAGTTCACCCACAAGTTAATAAAAGTTCGCACACGTTCACAAAGCCGACCCTTATAGCTCGAGTAGTTGTGCTGTAGCACGACGAAGCGAGCCTCGACCGCGAACACGGGGCGAGAACGTTACATTTACGACGCGATGGTCTGGGTGCTGCTTGAGTAGCTGTCGACAAATCAGCAGACGAGTGTCATCACGCCTACACAAAATTTCAGGGCAGGCACAGTCGTTATGAGCGCAAGTTGAAGCCGGCCGATCAGCCTCTTCATTTCCGGTGACCGCTACGTGTCAAGGTATCGATTGGGAAACGAGAGATACCCCATGTGATGCGATTTTGTTGGCAGAGTCAGTAATGCTACGCCCAACTGAACAATCAATCTGAGTGCGTTGTAATCTGCTAAGGGCAGCGCGGGAGTCCGTGAAGATGGCGATCTTCGATGCGGTAACTCCTCTTGCACGTATTTCAGCGCAACATTAATCGCTGCTAGCTCTGGAGTTGACGAGGCTGGATTGGCTACATAAATATACGTTGTACTTAAGTCGAAGAGCAGAAAAAAGCTGCAGAGTCGCCTTGACCGTCGATGTGTACAGATGCATCTGTGAATACTTGAAGGTAATCTGGAAATCATTCGAACATGTGCGACTGAGGCAATTGGAATATTGCCGAAAAAGGCATACCAGACTTTGTGTGTATGTCAGGGATGGTGAGGTAAATGGGGAATACGTGTTTGGTGATATCATTCAGAGGCGGATGCCTCAATGAAGCAGCATGTTCAGAAGTGCCAGCAATGTTTATAATCAATGCCGCCATTTTTCCCACGAGAGAAAACAGGCGGTGAGCGAGACGATCAAGGAGCGATTGGCCATTAGATGCGCGGTGCAGGCGCTCGATATGATAGAGAGCTCTCTGGTCTGCTTGTAGCCTCAGGGGTAATTGACGCGCTTCAGTGAGTAATGCAACAGATTGCGCCTCGCGAGCTGATCCAAGCTTTAGTCGTAGGGCAACGAGATGATCTCATTCCAGTTGGGCCATCAAACTAGGTGGCCTGTTCAGGACTGGTAACGCATACATCATGGCTGAGAGTACAGATGACTGGCACACCTGTAGAGCTATTGTTTGGTCGCAAACGACACCTCTAGAAGTCAAGGCAGCCACATACGCAAGGAGAGATTGCGATTTTCGTCGTACAAGTTTAACAGCAGGACGCCAAGGGATGCGATCATCCACAATTAAGCTCAAATAACGGTGTTGTCGCACCCAGCTTATTGGTGTCTGGTCAAGGTATTCGGTCATTCCAGCAGCGCAGGCGGCGCCACGCGGCCCTTCTCCGAAGCAGTCACCCGGTGATAGAAATCTGCGGCGCTGTTCGGCGGTTCGGTCTCGCAGTATAGTCATGGACGCGCCGAAGAGGAAAAAAACGAATAGTAATCGCATGTGTAGCCTGCCTCTGTGCTCAAACCGTGCGGAGTTCTGCGCAAGGAAACAACGAATTTTAAAGCAGAGGTACCGTGTTACGAAGGAACAACTCGAAATGCAAGTGCAAGTGGGAAAACGTGAAACCCGTTCAGGCACAAGTACTTTGTCCCTAGTGAAACAGGCTAAATTTCAGTTCATTTACTCCGCCGTACGCTGTTCGAGGCTCTAGACGAGCGTGATCATTCCTGTACGTTACGGGTTTCGAGAACTGTTGTATTTTACAGTCGTCTTTATTTAAGTTTACACTTCGACACGCACTAAAGTTTGTTTCTTACGGCACATGATTAATTTGCTGAAAACAGAAGCGCTTGAAAAACAACTAACATCTGTTACCGGTATACGCTTGCGTTTACTAATTGTTTGAAAAAAATATCGCTTTTCAAGGCTAGTAACGACATACTGACCATTACAGAGCCTGTATCCTCACGTAATGCGACGTTCACGCAGTGCGGCGGGCCCTTAATTGCACTCGTCTGCAGGCAGAGCGATTCGACGCTGACTTCGGTGTCTGTAATGAACTTGATGCCGCAGCATATGATGTGACCGGCGTTGAACATAGTTTCGCTTTCACTTACACACCTCTGTGCCTCTTTAGCGAGGGAAAGTACGGTCTGCAGCAAAACTAGAGGGCCTGACGTGCTTTGCTGCTCGAGATGCACACGCTTGCGAAATCGTCTTATCACCGTCTCCGCAGCCATTTTGGCCTGCCGTCGTGCCGCCTATAGTTGCTGGAATGACCGAATAGTCGGCTCATTGTTCAACGAGTGCGTTGTTTAGCTATGCTATTGCAGCCGACTTAGCAGGTGATATTTGAAAGCCAACTTCAACCAAGTACTCCGAATTCGCGCTCAGAGCTATCTGCAAGCTTGCACGTAGCTTCGGACCAAGGCGCAAAGGGCCGCTTATCCACAAAGCAATACCATCTGCATAGATAGCTATGCCCACAGGAAAGTCACTGTCCCTAGGCAAGCGACTTGGAAGTGCGGTGAGGGCGGTGTTAAACAAAAGCGGCGATAATACGCAGCCCTGTGGGACACAGCTCTTCGCAATGCGCGATTCACTAATTCCTTCGACACGCGCTTCCATCCGGCGCTCCGTTAGAAAACTATGCACAAAGCGGAGCAAACGACCCGAAATTCCCGCGGTTGCAAGAGCAAAAATAGCCGCCTTATGAGGAACCGAGTCAAAAGCTTAACTGCTGTATGTCAAGGAAGAGTATTATAGGCGGAGTGCTTGTTTCCTCTAGCGAATTCAAGCGCTGAGACAAGGTCTGAGATACGGCGGCGACGAAAGCCCCCTCATGACATCAGGTAAAAAAATTAGCTCCTCTAGCATGACATCTAGGCGAAACAGGACCATTCGTTCTATTAACTTTATGAAACTTCAAGTTAGGGATATTGGCCGGTATAGGCCGGTATAGTATGACCGGTCTTGAAGGGCGCCCAGGATTTAACATTGGTATTACCTTTAACGATTTCCATTCAGCCGGGATTACACGGCTTCTCCATAATTCATTATACTCGTCCAATATACGGTCATGCAAACTGTTCTGAATGTTCCGCAGTGCTTGGTAGGTTACACCGTCGTCACCTGGAGCAGTGCGGCGTTTAGAGAGGCTGAGTGCGTGTCGTGGGAGAGTGAAGTCTTGTTGCGCTACTGCGGAAACCACACAATGTCTTTCTATACCTGATGCGAGACGAACACTGACAACGTTGCAGACCGGACGTGGTTGAAAATACCCGGGGTCAAATATTTGGGCGAAATATTCCCGGGCAAAAATATCTCGCAGCATTCTGTGGAGCAGGGTTGAATTTCTTACCGTGGGCGTCGAGCGGCCGCCACTGGACGGAATTGGCCTTTTGGAGGCCGACTGCTCTCTCCATGAGCGCCGGGATAATTGGCGTCTTTGTGAGTACCTGCATTCCTACGTAAATGCTTTTTTATGATAGCAATTATCGCTTGACGGGCGTTCGCGCCGTCGGCGCCGCCGCCGCCGCCATCGTGCTGTCCTGGTACCGACGGCTCATGTGCGGCCCGGGCGTAGAGGGTTTGAAGGCCTGTGCGTTTGGCTGCGAGAACGACCAAGCCAAGTGGCGCATGCACCATCGCGCTCAGCTCACTCGGCTCTGCCGGAGACAGGGCAGCGTTTTGGCTTACGCTGCTAGCATGAGCGTTACGCGCGCTCACATGAGCGTACCTGCTGAGAACCCGTGTGCAAGCCACACCGTGGTGCATACACTGGGTTGAGCTGAACGAACAGTAAACACCACGCTAAATATATCTGATCTTTTCATCGGGCACTCACAAATGCTTGTAGTTTTGTGCCAATATCGTCTCATGCACCAACGAGGTGAGACGCCTGCACCGTTGCTGCCGGCGTTTCTCATCGCGACAGCGTCGTGACACGCCCGGTATCGGCCAGGGAGCTGTTGTTGCTGCACAGCAGCAGTTGCGTTTCGCGTTGCTTCACGCCATGTCACCTTTGCGCATTGTTCGAACACCGTGCGAGGAGTTCGAGCGTAACGCTAAGTACCTTCCTATCACTTCCAACACTTCGCCGTGAGGCGCTGCTGCAAATTCTGATAGGATCCGCCGCAATGGCTTAGTGGTTATGGCGTTCTGCTGCTGAGCACGTGGCCGCGGGTTCGAATTCCTAGCAGCGGCGGACGCTTTCTGATGGACGCAGAATGCAAAAACGCTCACGCACCGTGCTTTGGGGGTATGTAAAAGAAACCCCAGGTGGTCAAAATTAATCCGAAGCCATCAGCTATACTGCGTCCCTTGTATCGCCTGCACTGTGCCACTTTGGGGAAGTTAAACTTCAGAATTCAATTGGTAGTCAGTCAATTCAGCTCTCAACGTGGACCAAAAACATGGTTTCTAAAGGAAGATTTTTACATTCTGCCTTCCTCGGAAGTACACAACTGGAAATCAAACGCGAGTCCTCATGCTACGCAGCATAATGCCGTAGTCACTGAGCTACCGCGGTGGATATTGTACGATAATCTGGTGCCGTAGGTCAAAAGCAGACGGCGACACATAATTTTTTTCGTTATAATGAAGTCCTCGGAAAGGATTGAGTTATAACTACACAATGCCTAGCTGCCAGTGCCACACAAACATGATTGCGAAGGAAACTAAGGTTTTTAGCTGTCGTTAGCACGCTTGTAAACTATAGTTGTTTATTTTACCCCATTGTATGCCGTTCTTTCGACTTCCATGTCCTTTAACAAAAAAGTAGGTGAAGTCGAAATATTGTCTTGCTACGGTATTTATCACCACTTTGTAATTCGTGTTTGTGGCTTATTTTGCGCAATCTTCAACAATACCATTCATTATACTCATAATGCGCTTAGTGTACGCTACGCAAGGCACCAAGCACCATTTCGAACACTTAAGAACTACTAAATACTACTGAATGTCATTCATTATACTTTGTTACTACGAGCTTACCACCACCAGTTCATGTGAATCTTCAATGAAAGCAGTCATCATGCACGTTAATATTAGGGTCACTGGAGATCTCATCTATGCAGGAAGTTTCAAAAAGTTCCCGCGTCACTAAATTTGTATACGGCCGTACTGCACTCCATGAATGAGCAATCGTCGCAAGGCTTCAGTAGATGCGACTCAAGCGTAATCCCCATGACACAGGCAGCAGCACATTGCTTTTTGCCAAACCACGAAACATGGATAGGGAATTTTACAAGTATAAGGCTTCTACAGCGAAGATTTCCGGCGACACACAAGTGCCTCTTTTCGTGAACGGCACCGCTTTCGTTATCTTCCTCAGGATGGAGGTTCTCACCGGGCAACGCCTGCGACGGCCCATAGAGGCGTCGCTGGGTGGCCTCGCAACAGCAGCTAAGAGACCAGCCTGCGACAGCATCTCATGGCACCACGTGCAGGACATGTCCCAGCCAAGCGCCGCAAGCCATAAAAATAAGAATAAGACACCTTCAACACGATTACTAAGCAGGGTGTGTCTGTATTGTACTCCACGAGATCGCTTCCAAGCTTTCATGCAAAAGCGGAGCAACAAAGCGGGTGATGTCTATGCACCGCTCCCGTGTTCAGGTATAGTAGACAGGCATGATTCATGATCCGGACGGTCCACGAAGTAAGGGTCGTTCCCGGAAACAGTAATGCCATGTTCGCGGAGCTGTTGTTACCTTCGCAGGAAGTTTTTTTTTTCTCTGCTACAAAAGGGGAACCTACATGTGACGTCTTCATCATGATTTATGCTCGCTAGCGTTCGTGATCAGGCCCTGTCAAAACCAATTCCCTATTCCGACGTGTCCTGGAAAAGCTCAACGGTTCGCGAGGACACAGGCTAACATTAATATCGAGATCAGTGCGTTTCCCGAAATGAGATACTGATAAGGATAAGGAAACAAATAGTAGCAGCAGCATGGTTAAGATGATTTGTAGCATCAAAAAAAAAAACTCGACAATATGTTTTGGCCTGTTTTACTGGTGGCATGGCGGGTACAGCAGACAAAAAATGTTCAACATGCACTCCATGTCTAAGGACGATGCAAGCCGCGAAAAAACTCCATTTCCTTGCGTTCAAAGGAAGCTACCTCGAGTTATGCACAATTTCAATTCGAGTGGTGTGGTGACGGAGTAGAGCACCTGTGAACTTCAGGCAGTGCTTCAAAGTTCAGCTCCTTTGCGGTAGCCTTGGTCCACCAATTCTTGTCGCTGGGTGCATGCCTGGGTGACCCGGGCTTAGGTAAGTAAATCTGATTAATAATTCGGTGCCGTATCTCACTAACACCTACCATTAGATTAGGAACAGCGTAACTCTGGGAAGTTACGCATCAACCTCTGAGAATTAGCAATCACACGGGTGAACTGTTAAGCTACGAAGACTGGCGGTTTCGTTCTGTAACTGGGATACGTCGGAGTTTCGTAATAGCGAACGATGATATCAATGAGTATGATATCCGCACTTTGATTTTTGCGCAAGTTCTTGAAACAAACAAACAAGCAAGCAAAGAAAATGCGACACACCAGTCTGCACGACATTCTGGGACATATAATAGATTATAACCATTCCACCACTTATCAACAGCATGTGCTTGTTAAAAAAAGAAAAAAATACCCATGGAAAATTTTTCAGACAGCAGAAGTGTTTCTATTATTCCTTCGGCAAGACACGGCGTCCATGCTGCAGGGTTCCGTGGAGCAAAACCCTCGCATTCTACCACGGTGAACTGCATCGCCATTTCATGTCGCATCACTGCAAGAGATGTTTCCGTCACGTGATTCTCTTCAAGACTGTTTTCCAGCCAGTGCAGCCATATGAAACAGAATAAAGAAAGCACAAAAATAAGTATAGATTTAGCTATACAAGGGACGCATCTTTAGCGTCAGATTTTATTTTCCTGCTTTTTTTTTACCCTTACGCCTGATTGATTCACGAGAAGCCAACTTTTTTCTTTTAGCTCTCGAACGCTCCTGTTCGAAACAGCTGAAATTTTCTTGCACGCTTTTTATATGGCTTGCCTGAAAGCAACTGGGAGCGTCGACGGTATTTTTTGTGGAGATTTCCTAACTTGAAAGCAACGAAGCAGAAACGAAAGCTAAAGCAGCCAAGATGCACCGCATCAGTATATAGTAAAATTCAAAACACAGGGCAAACAAAATAATTCTTTGAATATGCACCTCTACAAAGATAAATTCAATTTTTGTAACGGACAGGCTCTGAGCAGAGGACAAACGTATTGCAGGTACGCGCAGGCCTACCTGACGCGTATCAAATTGGAAACGAGACTTCCAAACTTTGACATACGCTTGAACGAAAGACAGCGCGGAGGCGTTGCTATTCTTAGCGCGTAGGCACGCAATACGGGGACGCGCGCACATGCAAGCCCACCTAGGTATACGTAAGTGCTTCTGCCTGGTTGACTTCATAAATCATGTATCTACAGACGCATTCTCTTTGGGGCATCGCAGTCAGTCGCCCATCTACTGACAACTGTGCATTCGCGCTGTCAGCGTGACGGTATCGAAACAATCCGAATTCCGGTCATCTTATTTGTTCTCTTTGTATGCCCTCAGCTCCGTGCTGACACAGGGGCGCTATTTGTCTTCAGTGGATGCCACAATGGTCGTACGATTTCAAAGCTGCACTGTGGGATCTGATTGAGAATTAATGGTGGTCCGCAGGTTAGCTTATAATGTCTGGGGTTCTTTAATGTTCAGCGAAGGGATCAGCATACATTCGTGTCTGCATTTCACAATGCGGCCGTCGCGACCGGGACTCCATCCTGTGACTTTGTGCTCAGCATCATACAGGGCCATAAGCACACAATCACGAAGCATGGCAGTATCGCGCTGTGAATCAGCTACAATCGAAGGAAGCTTCAAGCTAACAAATTTTACTGTACAACTTCGCAATGATAACCTATCGTATTCGATGCTATATATATATATATATATATATATATATATATATATTCTTTTTTTGCTACAGTATCTGTCTACCGTTCCGACAAAACAGGATTGTACTTGCGAAGCAAGAGCTCTTGTAAGGCAGATTTACTTTTAAATCAAATCATTTAGAGTCACTTAGATCAAGGTTTAAAACTGCGTCATCTGCTATAGGCAATTTTTTAAAATTTGGTGCAGCTAAAACAAAGACACCCTATATATCTACTTCTTCCTACATGATAGCGGTGTCTTATATACAATATTGCAGATGCAGCCACAGTGAAGGAACTGCACTTAGTGATTCTTGGTGCAATTTTTTTTATGATGCCCCAGCGACGGAAACGGCAAAGCTAATAAGGGGTATAAGGCGAAGAAAAAAATGCACCGACGGTTACGATACACCATAATGCAAAATTTGAGCAAAACGTGTTTTCATTTCGCGATATATTGACTGGCGCGGACAGTCCGTCTCATGCGGCACGACACAAATGGAGCGAAGTGTGGCGCGACTGCCTCGCTAATCTGCAGATCACGAGAGGACGCGCGTGGATGACGCTTGGGCGGGATTCACACCAGCCAGCCCCGACAGAATAGGACGCGCGCTTCTCTGGCGCCATCTCGTAGTCATCGTCACCGCACTCCGCTTTTCTTGTCACCCTCTCGCGATACCCTCCTCCTGTGCTTTCCTCCTCGCGTATTTCATCCCCCGCTGCGCTGCGCGTTCGCTTTCATGTTTAAAATTAAAGAAAAACATTAAATTATAGCGTTTTACGTACCAAAACCACGATCTTATGAGGCACGCCGCAGTGGGGCACTCCGGAATAATTGTGACCACCTGTTAAGGTAAGGACCACATAAATCTAAACACACGGGCGTTTTTTGCATTTCGCCCCCATCAAAATGCGGCCGTCGTGTCCGGGATTTGATCCCACGACCTCGTGCTTAGCAGCACAACACCAAAGCCGCTAAGCAACCATGGCGAGTCTTTCAGCTTTCGCTGTGCTCGTTCGCTCGGTTACAACGACGCGGACGCTCGCCGCAGGAACGGGCGCCTGAGAGCTGCGCTCTCAAGCCGCTATAGCTATAGATGATTCAGCTATCTTGATATTATGGGAAGCCTTATAGACAGGGTGTCCCAGCTAACTTTAGCCAGAGTGTAAAAATGTGCATTTGCCACTTAGCTGGACCGAACCAAGGTAATGTTTCCCGTCGCTTGGAGATACTCAAATTAATTTTTTAAATTATACCTAGATAATTAGCCTTAATTATTAAACTTCTCAAATATTCTAATTAGATTAAAGGTGTCAATGACAAAATTGTAGAGCAACATAACAAGCTCCCGATACAGATTTCTGTTGCTCAAGGCATGCTACATAAAAGTTTTTCCGAGCGTCACAGAAGCACGCGAATACACGCAAAGTGCCTCGAGCGGCCAGTCGCGCGACAATTTCGCGTGCATTTGTTGGCTTCTTTCGCACCCGGATAAACACGTAGTAGCACGTATTGAGCAAAAGAAAGCTGTAATGAGAGTTTTTCATGTCGCTCTACAATTTTCTCGTTGACATTTTTCATTTAAATATAATATTTGAAGAGTTAATGAATTAATTAAGACTAACTTATCTAACTAGGCGGAATGAATAACAATTTGAGCTTCTCCAAGCGACGGCAAACAACATTGCCTTGGCTCTGTCCAGCTACGTGGCATTCGCATATTTTTAAACTCTGGCTAAAGTTAGCTGGGACGCCCTACATATGAAGAGAATAAATATACACGACGGCCGTATTTCGATGGGGGCTAAATGCGAAAACACCCGTGTACATAGATTTAGGTGCACGTTGAAGAACCCCAGGTGGCCAAAATTACTCCGGAGTCCCCCACTACGGCGGGCCTCATAATGAGATCGTGGTTTTGGCATCTAAAACCCCATAATTTATTATTTTCGAATAAATGTAACGTTCTTCTCTCTCTTTTTGTGTGTGTGTGCCTTTATGCACAGAAATTTCAGAGGAAGGTAATTTTTAAGGTAAGGACTCTGCAACTGATGTTTGAACATGCATCAGATAGCCAACATCAAACAATGTCTTCTACAGTGATTCGTCGAAACAGCCATTCACAATTCCGCTCTTACAAGCTTTGAACATGCGGCATCACTCGCCGTGGCTTCGGCGTTGCACTGCTAAGCCCGAGGGCGCGGGATCGTATCCCGGTCGCGGCGGCAACATTTCGATGGGGGCGAAATGCAAAAACGCCCGTGCACCATGTATTCGGTGCGCGTTAGAGACACCCACATGGTCAAAGTTTATCCGGAGTCCTCCACTACGGCACGCCTCATAATCATATTATTGTTTTGGCAGGTAAGTACCAGAAGTCAACTTCATTAATACACAGGATGAAACTGCGGGATACGTTTGTTGACACGTGGCTGTCGGCGCCAGTAAGTGTTGGGACAGTGAAATATGAATGGTTTATCAAAATTAAATTCTGGTGTTTTATGTGGCAAGACCACGATATGATTTCCAGGCGCACCATGCTGGACTCCGGAATAACTGTGACCACCCGACATTCTTTAACGTGCACCCATATATACATACACGAGTGTTTTCGCATTTCTCCCCTTCTAAAGCTGGCCGCCGTGGCAGGGATCCGAACCCAAGACCTCAAGCTCAGCAGGAGAACGTCATAGCCACTAAGCTTCCGCGATGAGCCGCGAATGCCGGCTCACCCGCGCACGCTTTCACTCGCACTTACAGCATACGGCGCGCGGCGATTTTGTCGCCCTTGGACTTCATACGGAATCTGACGGCGATGGTCGAAATACGCCAAGAGTATCCATATTATTGTTGTTGCAATAAAAGAAGCTGCTGTTAGGTGTATCACGACCGAGACCGTCTGGGTCGTACGCGGTGCCACGCGTCCGTTTAAGTTCTCGTTGTTTAGCTAGGGGAAATATAAGCGTTGTTGTCGATGGACAAACTTGGTTTGCGTAGGCATCTTGCAAGATGCATTGTCACATTCTCCAGCACATTCTCCAGGAAAAGTCCCTGCGGCAATGCTAGTTGCTCTCGCGATAACCAATGGGCCAACTGGTAAGCGTTTATGCGACCGCGCGGCGTGGTACGACTTCGCGCGAGTACTAGGCACCCGTTTAACACAAGGTACGCGCTCACCGCATGGGCAAAGGCACCGTGCGTGAGCTCAAGTCATAGTCACAAAGGTGTCCGCGGACAAGAGGAAGCATGTACGTATCAGGTGCAGTCCCAAGGGAGGAGAGACACGCTACCGCCCCGAGAGCAGCCGCCAGCGGCCGCCTCGTGGCGTCACCCAGCCCCACCCTCACCGCGAACAATCTAGAAAAATCGCGAGTGGAGCGCCACCGCTGACAACTGGTTCAGAGCGAGAAGGGGGTGAGGCGTAGGGTTGGCAGAACAGGTGGATGGCACCCGCGCAATGAAGCCGCCAAATTCTTCTTTAATCCCCACAAACCACACACTTTTCTGATCAAATCAAATCATAGAGTTCAACATACAGAAGCAATACAAGGGCCGCAGTATGGGTCTCCGGATCAATTTCGATTGGGGCAAATGCGAACACAGAAGCGTGTTTGCATTTTGCCCCAATCCAAACGCGGCTGTCGCGCCCAGAATCAAACTTCCGACCTAGCGCACAGCAGCAGCCAGCTGTTGCCACTGGGCCACCACGGCAGATCTCCATTAAGGACAACGATGATTGTGTTAATAGTCCAAGTTTGTCAGGTACCCCGCGACATGGCTTAGCCCGAGATGCAGACAGCACGAGGTTTCACTTTGCTTCATCGCATTCGCCAAATCTTTGCCCTCAGTGATGGTTTATGACTTTCTTGCACAGCGGTGCACACAACTCTTCCTTGGAGAAGTACTGTTGCTCTTTATCCCTTGAACTTTTCTGTTTACTTAAAATACACAGTTCATTTGAGCGCAAGGTGCTAAAGAGATAGACGCGAAGACGAGTGATCCGGGTTTTCATAAGATTCATTATTTATAAATCAATTCTTACGATTCAACGAAACCACAAAATAGTTTTATCGATGACGCGGCTAGAGCCGCACTGCTGCTCTCCCAGTATGTCCCGAGCGGCACTAAAAGATGCAGTTTCACATGCCTGTTGTACAGCGCAGATCAATATGCATGGACATGAGGACGCCCACATTCAGCACATTCTTATTTGCCCGAAGCTCGATCTTCATGACTTGCTCAGCATATACTCCAGGGTGTTGTACATTTCCGTGGAACTGAGCTTCAACGCCGTCGCTGTCCCAATCACATGATGGTGTTGCACGAGACACCCATCGAGTCCTTGAGGATGTGGGTCAGCTTGGAGTCCTGGTATCGCACTTGTTGCGTGCCAGGACTCCAAGGTACGGCACTGTTTGAGCGGACGTCGATGCAGCTGCCGAGGGCCAGGAGCGACAGGTCGAACTTGGTACCTTTCTTTACGTTCCTACTCACCGCCGCTGCTCGCTCCGAGTCGGCAAGGTTAATAGAGCGCATCGACACACGAACTTCTTTGTTCGCGCTTGTCGCATTCCCTGTCAGTGTGACATAGCTCCGGAAGATGCCGTGTGACCATGAAGACTCAGCATTAACGTCGGTGGCATGCTGCGTCCAGTTCTTGTTTCCGTTCAAGAGCAGCTCGAGGAAGGTGGCGGATTCATTCACTTTGCGTACGGTGAGCTTCAATGTGGTAATAGCCCTGGCCGGGCTGAGGCACAGCAGCTCTCCAACAACCTTGCTGTAGACTTCCAGATAGATGACTGCTACGTCGCATGTCTCACCCTCTGACCGAAGCTTGTCCATTCGCTGGTAAAACTCGCAGGTCATGAGGGTGATCACTCCAGGGCATTCCTCGGAGCCCAACATTGCGAAAGGTTCACCGGCGCACGTCGAAATGCAGATGAATACAGAGCAATTGCACCCTTGAAGGAGCATCGTCAGCATGTCCTTGGTGGTTCTCCTAAACACATACATATAATCTTGTTTCATCAAAGAATTCATCAAACATGAATGTTTTGTCTTCGTTGGGCTTGACGAGAACCCCGCGTGTGCGCTGTTCTTGAAAATGGAAAGATTCCGCCTCGGCCTTGGGCTCGAACACATGGCACCTGTCGCCCCCCACGCGGACAATGCCGGCACTCTCAGAGTCACGATCGCTCAGTAGGCGTGCGCGCACTGCCATGTTCACCCGTGCCCACGTTGACGACGGCTCTTTGTTCAAATGGCGACTTTTCAGGGCTGACGACTGCGTGGCCTCGTTAGAACGCCGGTTTGGCGGCACCAATGTCGATTCCTCCATGGTAGGGTGCCTCGATGTTGCGGGAGTCGGCCTGACCATGGACGCGAGCGTGATGACCACGTGGACGATGCCGGGACTCTCCGTCACGATCGCTCAGTAGCAGCACACGCACTATCACGTTCACCAGTTCCCAGGGTGACTGCGGGTCCTCGTTCGAGCGGCGGCGTTTCGGGGCGGACGACTGCGCGGTCTCCTTTGTACGCCTCTCGAAGATTGGCTGCACCAGCGTAGATTCCTTCGTGGTAGAGTGCGTCGATCTTGAGGGATCCGGCCTGACCAAAGACGCAGGCGTGATGACCTAAAATGGCGATCGTCCAGTCTGGCGCCGGGCACGTTCTCCAGCATGCGCTCGGCTAACTTCGTCCTCCTCTTCACCGTTGGAGCAGTGCCACTACAAAAGGGCATCCCAAGCCCGCCGCTCCTTTAAGGGTGGCGACGACCACACAGTTTGCTACTGTGTGCGACACATTAGTGCCCACTCCTTGGCAGCGCACGGCTGACGCTAGGATATAAGGTTTTCAGAGCAGAGAAAAATATGTTGTGCAGAAAAAAATGCGAGTGAACTCAAGAGGCAAACGTTATCAGCTAGGGAGCTGAACTGCTGGCTGTGCTACAATTTTACAAAATTGTCAAATAACACTGCAGACTTAATCTTTTCAGTATATATATATATATATATATATATATATATATATATATATATATATATATATATATATATATATATATATATATAAAGAAATATCCGTGCTCCCAGCCCACTTCCACCACTTTTCCGATTTTATTACGCAGCTGTGCCTGAACACAGAGCAACACGGTCCAGTACTCAGGTTACCCACTATTTATGTAATGAATAATGGAACTAAACCCAGCCTTTCCGACACTAAATGAACATTCTTGTAATGCTCAACTTAGTGCAAAGAAGGTGGTAATGGTTATGAAACGCTTCTTGAAAGAAGAGAAAAAATTGGTGGCGTATCCATCTTTTGGAGATGACTGGTGAATTGAATGCGATAAGCAATCTATATTATGATGGGCAAGCACTCGGTGAGGATATATGTTCCATGCGATGATTATTGCGAAAAGCGGTACATACCCAGTGACCCAAGTTGAAAAATAGGTTAGGCGCGGACACACACACACACACACACACACACACACCAGCAGCACGCTCGAGATATTGGCAGGAATTATGTACATGGTGGTAACAATTTCTAAGTTTTCAGGAATTTTTAAAGATCGCATGTAGCAGTTAACATAATTCTAGTCCTTGAGCCGAATTATTAAGAGAGGCCGACATGCACAAGAAATCGAAACACATATTCAACAAATTTTTAGAATTTCACTACTTAACTTCTTAATTGATCTACGGCACATCTGCAATTTACGAATTCCAGCCGGTGAGATTGCAAAGCATATCCACTTGGAATGAATTTACAGAATTTTTGTAGAACGATGTTCTCTCATATGATTACGCTCTAAAAAGTTTGCACCTTTCTGCGAGCTCATCTTGTCCTCAAACAATAATCATCATATTTCTTGAGTGTCTTTCCTTTGCCTGACGCTCTGTGCCCGGCACTTCCATGCATGCGCGCTTGCGGACCAGCATGCGCGCTATCAGCGTGACATAGCATTCTTGACAGGAAAGTTCGAGCGCCGAGCTTTCAAGAAAGGAAACGCAAGCCGCACAGATTGTTGTTTGGGAACAAAATAAGCCTCAAAGGGTGCAACAGTTCTAGAATGTCGAAAAGCTAAAGCTATTCCAGCCTCTGTAATAGGATGGCGATGACGACGCGCCGCTTTGTCTTTTATTATAAAAGTTCATTCATGACGTAAGTTATTTCACATGCTAAGCTAGTGGCAATAACCAAAGTCGTCTCATCTGTTTGCGTCTTTCTGGAGAAATGTATACGTGGCAGTACAGCGGCGTAGCGAGGGGGTGGCAGCAAGCGGGGCTGCCGGGGCGATTGGTCGAAATGTGCCTAATGCTCCTGTATAATTAAATATATCTACAAAAAAGAACGATGGTGGCTTTATTGCCTACTGTAGCACGTGTTCATGCACTTCAAGGTTAATATAGTTGTAGCGTTATTGTGATGCACAAAGATCGTATCACACACGAGATAATCAAATTTGAAAAAAATACGTAGTTTCGCCCGAAAGGCGAAGCGTCGATTGCGATAGCAGATTAGTGCAGAGCTACACCAACTAAGAACAGTAGTTTTATCGACCGTAACAAGCATGGTGTCCGCGCGCACAAGCAAACATGAACACATCACACTCGATGAGCTCGGGCAGTCACTTTCAAAACGCTGGTGTGAGCAAGCACGGCACAAACCGCGAGTGAAGTCACGTTCGTGCAGCCTATCGCTTCGACGCAAGAGCGGCGAGAACACGGCGCGCACAAGAGTTATGTGCCGTTTGCAGAGCCCTTTCAAGATACGTCGCGCGCGGCAGTGCAAACTACGCTCTTGTTGGCGCGATTTGCACGGCGGTGCTGTTGGCTTCGACGCTGACGAAAATGCGCTTGGAGTGTCCATATAATTGGTATCGCAATAAAACGTAATAGCCTTACCTATGCACAGGTAACCCGTGGGTTAGAAAGAGAGGATTGTAGGATTATCTCAACAAAGAATGCGGAGAGCACCTGAGCGCATCCCATAGGAGTCGTTTTTAGTTAGAATTAGTTAATCATTGACGTACCTAAAAACGCATGGAATGTTCAAGGTTACCAAGCAAAGAAACTGTTTCGGTCGACCCTTACTAAAAATTTGCCGTTTAAAATTTAGGTAATGTGTGAACCGATAAAATACCATTCTTTTGGATGTGAATTTAACCTGGGTTAACCATTCCAAGATAAGAATCTCGATTTCAGATAAAATGACAGAAGTTCAAAGAAAGAAACTACTGACGTAAACTCCAAACACTGCCAGTACTCTCTAGAAGAGCAATCGTTAACTTCAAGTCAATGCGTAAAAGCTTTAGAGCACAGCTCTAGGCGCCCGTTCCTACGGCGAGCGTCGGCGTCGGCCTCGGCGTACACGAGCGAATGAGTACAGCGAAAGATGAAAGCGAACGCAGAGCGAAGCAGGGGGATGAAAGACGCGAGGAGGAAAGCGGAGCGGAGGGTTCAACGCAACCTCGAGGCAGAAAGCGGAGGAGGGTATGGCGGAAAGGGTGAGGAGGAAAACGGAGTGCCGGCACGACCAGGCTAAAAGTTTGATAATTTGAGAGTAGTGACACTCTCCTCCTCGCGACGCTTTTCTCCTCGATCCTCCTCGTGCGCTGGCTGCGCGCGCTGCACACGGCACGCCTTTTCTCCTTGGCTCCCGCGGTCGGGCCGCAGTATTTGATGGGGGCTCATGATTTTGGGCCAGTTGCGCGCCCCAGTGATGTAGAAATTTTTGAAAAATGGTGATAACAGCATCGAGAATGCTGAAGGTAACGTTTATGAGGAGGTTAGTTTCTTCTTAAAGCCGTTTGAACGGGGCATACTTATGTAAAAAGAGCTTTGAGGCGATTTCTATAATCCCGACATTTTTCTGCCCCATGATAACATGCTTTACTTTTTGCATCTGGCCTAGTATTGCTTTTGATACATCCCTCTGTTTTCGGCTTTCTGTTTTTCTTGCCTGTGCGCATATGTGCAGCGCAGGTATTATATTCAGCTTGCCTTTTTATAATTAGTCGCGAGTGTATCGCCCGTCCATGTGCTTGTCTTATCAATTTGAAAGTAGCTCTTGTGGTGTGGTCTCTAAACTGAATGGGATGGTTGCGCAATTTCAGTGCGAGCAAGTGTGCGCGATGATGTGAACACCCTCTGCACGTTGCCTGTATCCGTGAGAAAATCAATTAATAATCGTCCATCACTCATGCGTGCGGGGCAACCCAATTCAAAGAAAATTCAAGAATTCAAGAAATTTAATGTGCAGTGAACTACCTTAAGCAAGCAACTAGAAACTTACAAACCTGCCAATAGATCCGCAGACTCCACAAGTCCTCACACCTTAGTACTGAGGTTCAAAGAATACAGGGACATGTTTGCAATCGTTTCAACAGCACGGCAGATGAACTAGAGTGGGAAGTTAGGCGATTTGCATGCACTCCTAATGGTAACACCGCCAACAAAACGACGACGGATTGAAAGGACACAGGACAGCACTCCTCCTGTGTCCTTTCTCTCCATCGTCGTTTTGTTCGCGCTGTTACCATTATGAATGCAGACCAACTAGCTCGATCACCAGCCCCATCCCAGACACCTACATACGATCCGTCGGATACCCGCCCTCTCCACCAAGCACTGAAGTTTAGCCTCCGACAGGACTCACGCGCCTTGATTCCCTCGTGTGTCCACTTGAATTCCCTCCCGCAGCCTTACCCGGGCGCAGGAGGTATACCTTCGGAGGCTTCGGCCTGGAGTGGCTCTTACACCATCGGTCACCTGTGCTTCAGGTTTGGAAAAGGACGACCAAAGAATTACCCCAAGCGCTGGGCTCCAATGACAACGTCAGATTCTCAACACCTGCTTTGGTAGTGTGCTGGAATGCGGGGGATCAGACTTGAGAACTTAAGAAAGGCTGGATTGAAGCCAGACTTGCATCAAAATACGACTATTGGTTGATGGACAAGTTTGCAAAGACATTGCTGCAGTTCTTGCGCGATGCAGAGTTGAAAGCTTGTGTTAAACTACACGTTTATTCTTTAAGCTTTGCAGTAAATTCTCCTCAATGAAAAAATATGTCCTCTCAATTGTTGTTTTATGCAAATAACCGTTAGTTGTTCTTATCCTTCTCTCTTTTTTTCTTTCTTTGTTTAGTGAAGAAGCCGAAGTCAGCGGCTCTGCGCTGGCTTCATTAATCAGGGGGTACCCTAGTACTAGGCAATTCATGGCTGATCTCTCAGAGTGGGTTGCGCCATTTCACGGAGCAACAATTATCCAAGCAACATTTCTCAAAAGAGAAATCTGGCGCGCTTGTCAGTGGCACGAGTCAACGCTGCAATAGAGTCTTCCTCTTCGAGAGTTGCGTCGTGCGATGAAGGTATTGCATGCTAATTCGTCAAAAACTTTGACATGAATTGACGACCTCAGCAACGGCTTTGCGGGTGTTTAGTAATAATTGGTTACTTATTTAACGATGTCATTGAATCATAAATAACCATACTGAAAAGGACGGGAAGGAACTTTACTGTTTACCGCATTGTAACTGTCTAGCACAGACGGCTGACACCTAGCTGACCGGCGGTCAACAGTGGGGTAGGGAGTAGGGGAGTGAAGGACAGGGAGAGAGGATAGCAGAGCGTAAAGAAGGGAACTGTTTGCACGTGAGATAGATTTGGAGAACATCATGGTCAATTCCTTTAAGTATTTGTTTGGGCTTGCCTGCTTCTGTCATAGGCGGGTTCAAACGCTTACATGTCTTAGAGACGGGTTCGTGCACCACCATGATGTCTTCGATGTATCTAGTAAGAACCCAACCCTGCCGTCTGCTGCTGATGTCTTGCTGAGTAGAGCACACAATGGACAGAACATATACTATAAAGAATCTGCTTATATGTATAGTCCATCTCTACTAACCCTTCAGATGTGCCGACAGCCGGCTCTGTTCTCTACGGAATTGCGCAGTGACGCAACAAGCGGTAACTAATATATATATATATATATATATATATTCAGAGCAACGAATGCGCACCTTCAGGCGCATATTACCTTTATTCAAACGAAACTTGCCATTCCATCTTTCCCGGGGTTTGATTCGTCTGCTCAGTCAGCTTCTTGCCGAATAAGGTGGTCTAGTCCTGGAGATAGTGCAACAGTAAATTGGGCTGATCCGGGAGATGGCGTGATGAAAAATGGGTCGGAGTCTGTAACCCACAGTCACGTGTATCACGTGGGTCGCGGGGGTGGGGTTCTCCGCATCTTGCCGATTTGCCGGCAGGCAAGTAATCGCTATGCTGCAAAACGCGTTGCAGAAAATTAACAGTGTTGTGTAATTTATTTAACCACTTCACGAACGTTTCGCTTCACGTATATTCTAATATGGGCGTTGGATCTGCATTTATTTTATTCCGCCGTGCTCAGAGTTTGACCGTCGTGAGAGGGAAGTCAAGCCGCTGACCTGTATTCCGCATCATAACTTAAGTGTCGCATAGCCGCCGCAACGAATACGCACGCGCGGAAACACACATACGCGCGCATGTGCATGTGGCCGACCCATAGGGTGCAAATAATTTCAGCGCAAGGGTCATCGTATAAAGCTTGTCGTCTATTTTTGATTTTTTTTGTCATTGCACTTTTTATTTTGCTTAAAGGCGTCCAAAGGAATATTACGTACAGAAAAGGTGTAAATGTCAGATTAATTTAACCTGAAGAAAAACTAGTATTACCATTTGCGTGAAACTTCATTCTGAGCCAGCTGCTGCTGCATAATTGCAGTGTTGGCGGCGTAAGGAAAGATTTTAGGGGATAAATATTCGTTGAACTGCTCGGTTGGAAACTTGGAAGCCTTCCAGCCATCATCAAAGCAACCGCAAAAGTATTTGTACTACTATCGCACAATTCCACCACAGCAGAAAAGCAGAATTCTCGTTTGAAGATTCTCGGCTGCACTAAAGCTTTCGCGAGACGTGTTTTTGCAAGCTGATTGTTCTGGGATGCAGAAGTGAAGTCTGCAGTAACCATAATCTCTATACCGCGAAGTCCACGGTGCTCTGCGCCCTGTAGTCTCTACGTAATTCACTAAGCGCAAGGCACGGGTGTTCACCGCTCGCGAAACACAAGAACCACGGGCCCCTCTGACTACTTCAAAGCTATGCTAAGTGCTTTCGTTACCTAGTTCCGTTGTTCGTGCTCTGTAACACAATTCAGCTAAACCAGTTTTTCGTTTCTTCTTTAGCATAAGGCCTCTACACACACCAAGTTCGCCACATAATGTAATAATAATAATATTTGGGGTTTTACGTGCCAAAACCACTTTCTGATTATGAGGCACGCCGTAGTGGAGGACTCCGGAAATTTTGACCACCTGGGGTTCTTTAACGTGCACCTAAATCTAAGCACACGGGTGTTTTCGCATTTCGCCCCCATCGAAATGCGGCCGCCGTGGCCGGGATTCGATCCCGCGACCTCGTGCTCAGCAGCCCAACACCATAGCCACTGAGCAACCACGGCGGGTACCACATAATGTCTCGACGTAAAATGTTGGGGAAAGCTCCAATCACGAAAAGGTAATGAAGTAGTTAAAAATTTAAGTAGCAAAAGTAGCTCCGTTTTATAAGGACGGAGATTGTTCTAATCCATCAAGTTATAGGCCGATTTCAATTAATAGCGATATCAAAACAGTTTTTGAAAAGATACATTCTGTGCACATAAACAAATTCATATCCAAATGCAATATCCTGAGGCCCCAGCAACATGGCTTCAGACCTCAGAAATCATCTTCCGCTGTTCTCACCCTGAAGCACCTACTCAATTCGGCTCTCCAGCAGAATAATATTGCGCTCGTTGTCTGTCTCGACATAAAGAAGGCCTTCGATACAGTTGACCATCAGACATTACTCGACAAGATTAAAAATTAAGGGTTTAGGGGCAAAATCCTGAACTTAGAAACTACCTCAGTAACCGCAAGCAGCATGTAATACTTCAACATTATACGTCTACTTCACAAATCGTACTAACCGACGTGCCAGAGGGTTCCGTTCTTGGACCCCATGCTATTCTCACTCTACATAGATGATCTCCCTGCAGCGCTTAGCCATTCGCAGGATTTGATGTATGCTGGCGACACCGCCTTTGTATTCACTGGAGACAGTCTGCTTGATATAAAGGATAAAATAAATGCAGACTTAGCTAACGTTTTTAAGTGGTTCACGTCCAATCAACTGACCCTTAATCTTAGACTAAGTATACAGCTTTTCATTCCAGGAAGCAACAACTCCATGCTTAAATACTGGACGTATCATTACGAGGTACAAAACTACAACAAGTTGTCTCTTACAAATTTTTAGGCATGTTCTTCGATTCAGACATGCACTGGAAAACTCATATTAAACACCTTTGCTCGAAGTTTGCTTATGGATGTTATATTCTTCTTAAAGGGCTTCTCACCAGACCCCGTAGGAAATTTCGGTTATACGCTGAAAGCTGTTACGTGTCCTCTAGGGAGCGCTCTGCCACAAAATTTTTTAATTCGGCTCCATTAATAGCCGAGATAGAAATATGTCAGTACCACGAACCCATGCATGATTTCAGGAGGCGAGCTCCACTGCATAGCGAGACACTCCACTCACCCCGTCTAACCTCCGCAAGCGAAATTCCTTCCCTGCGTTCTCTCATACCGTACCTCGAGGATCGCGTGACGCATACGTCACTGGCCCCGCCTTCATTTTTTTCTACTCGTTTTTTTTTTTTTTTTTGCAGCGCTACGGACGAGCTGTTGTGATTTGTCTGGTTTCGCGCAGCGCCCAATTTTGCGCGCTGTGCACAAGGACACATGACTAGCAGTATAATTTATTCAGTGCTACATGAATACTGAGGTAGAACAAGCGGATCGTAGAGCATGATCACGCGCTGCAACACGGTAGAGAAGGGCATAGTTTCGGTACCTGCGGACGTGATTGCACGACCGTGGGAACAAGCAGACGTAGCCAAAGTACATCTCTCTTGCCTCGGTGCGAATCAAAACAAAAAACACGCAAATATTCCATTTGTGTGTTTCATTATTTCTCTAAACTTCAATTCGTCATTTCTAGCAACAGATCACATAAATAATAGATAGTACCTTTAATTCTCGAAGTCACGTGTCAGCTCGAGCGACGTCACACTGCGGACCCGAGGACGTAGGCGCAGGAACTCGAGTACGTCACCGTCCGGCTTGGAGCACAGCGGCCGCGAGGAGAAGGAAAAACGGCGTTCGGATTGAAATTTCAGACCTTTCCGCGGCACGTAGCGATGTAATTCGTTGCAAACACGATCCTCGGTGCTCATTGTATGTTCTGCGCTTGTCAGCTCAAAATGGCCAGACCTCTAGAGGGGCCCTTTAAGGCTCGTGAATCTTGAATATCTTAGCTGTCCTCAAACAAGAAAGGGGCTCACAGATGGAATAGCAGTGCCTGGTTTCTGCAACCACTATGAACCATCCCCGCCACCTGTTGTGTCGCCGCCCATGATGTCATCACCAGTGGTGTCACCAGCGTATCCGGCTGTACCTGGTGTGCCATTTTCGTGCCATCTCCCTGGCCATGGTATGTCCCCGGTGTACCATGGTGATCAAGTCATCGCACCAGATGCATATGGTCGGAACCGGATAAAGCCGCTTGTGGAGAAGAACCTGCATGATGCTGTTCTCCTGGAGCGATGGCTTGATCACCATGGTACACCGGGGACAAACCATGGCCAGGGAGATGGCACGAAAATGGCACACCAGGTACAGCCGGATACGCTGGTGACACCACTGGTGATGACATCATGGGCGGCGACACAACAGGTGGCGGGGATGGTTCATAGTGGTTGCAGAAACCAGGCACTGGCGTCATGGGCATTGTCCGGCTGTAGATGGAATCCACTGGCACGTGAGGCTGAGGTTTCAGCACACTGTGGTATAAAGTTTGTAAACAGGGTGTCCCACGCATTCTGTATTTTTCCTTCCTTGAGAGTCGCATATTTTACTGTATTGAGTCATGGGGAAACACTTTTATAACTTGCCTTGATTCTTTATTACGTCTGCAAAAACGCGCATTAAGAATTATCACTTCTCGGAGCACACAATCCAGTACATACTTGTATAGCTCGTTGCATGTGCTGCCAGTACACGCTTTGTATGAATTGAAAACTGCTGAGCTCATTCATAGTATTATTGCAACCAATGATCCACTTCCTAATACTTTGTTTAAAATCCCATTACGAAATACAAGAGCTGCACCTAACCATTGCTTTAATCTGCCTCCATGTCATAATCTGTACGGGAAAAGGCTCGAGGAATTTAACGGCGCACTTGTTTGGAATTCACTGCCAATAAACATAAAAGAGGCCCATAACTTTAGGTCTGCTGTAAGAGAATGCTTTTTTGAAAAATACTGTGGATAAAAGAACACTTGCTTTATATTTACATTCCTGTCTAAGTTATGCATGTCAATTTCATTGTTATGCATTATGTCCATTTTGTTTGCTCGCGTGCATGAAGGATAAAAGTACTCCGAGATTATATTTACCTTCATGCCCAAGTTATGTATGTTAACTTTATTATTATGTGTTATGTCTGTGTTATGTCTGTTGCATTATGTCATGTGCTGCGTTTTTGGTATCTTAAGTTCAGTATGGACCCGGGACTAGCCAATGGCTATGTGTCCAGTAGTGCTTTTGTATTTTGCAAAATATGCTGTAAATATAATGAATGAATGAATGAATGACTTAGCCATGTAGAAGTATAAAGAAAGAATAATATCCTTGCTTAAGAAATACGCATTAGCATTAAGTGACTGACAAGATTCAGTTCAGTGACATAAACCCCCTTAAATTCTCCAGAGGCTGCCGCACTTACGCAGTTTTTATCATCCCAAGGGATCAGCCAAGAGACGTGGAACAAGACATGCATTCAGTGTACTGCACTGCTTTCGAATGCTTAGTTGGCGAAAAGATTTAGAACCGAAACTCTGTCTCGTTAGGGAGTACGTAAGAACACGGCTCTAATAGGGAGGGAAGCAGGGTGCATCATACCGCAAGACCTTGGATATCAAGGCGACCAACGTTAACGGAGGCCCAGCATAAAGGAAACAAAATGTGCAAGTGCCGTACAATGGTTATCAATACCGGTAAACAGCAGCACAGCAACACCGACGCATTTAGAGCTGAAAGTTGGGCTAGTTGGTTATGCGTTAAGTGCACTGTAAGAGGTTCAGCGAAAGAGACCTAAGGAAGGAAGCATGAGGGACAGAAAGACGCTGGACTATCTACTGACGGTCTGAAAGCGAGCAGTGTACGAAGAGCAGAAAAAACTATATATATTTGGAAAACAAGATCATACTGCTGCGGATGCACGTCATCGCAAAGCCTGAAGTAAAGCCTGCCTCTATATACGTCAGGTTTAGCGATGACACGCATGTGCAGCAGCATGTTTTTGCTTTTCAAAAGATATCTGCTCTTCGTACTCTGCTCACCTTCGAACTGTCAGTAGATAGTCCAGCGTCTTTAAGTCCATCATGCTTCCTTCCTTGGTGCTTTTTCGCTGGAAATTCTTATAATGCACTTACCGACGCATTTAAATGTATACGGACAGTTTTCATATTCTTGTCGTCGCAAGGCCCAGACAGAGACTAACCATTAAATCAAATTATGGGGTTTCACGTGCCAAACTACGATCTCATTATGAGGCACGCCGTCATGGAGGACTCCAGAAATATACACCACCTAGGGTTCTTCAACATGACCCTAAATCGCTCCCATCGAAATGTGGCCGCTGTGGCCGGGATTCGGTCCCGAGACCTCGTGCTTAGCAGCCTATAACCACCGCCTCTAAGCAACCACGGCGGGCCCATGTATCAGTACTGCGTCTGTGATGCAGCGTACGGTTCACACGATATGATTTTTAGTTCACGGTAGTTCCGGCGTACGTAAATCTGCCTTGCCACTTGAAAGATGAAAGTAAGAACACTTCTTGGGGGGGGTCTGCACTCAAGCAAAAGCCGAGCCAATCCAGAAGTGCCAATTAAAAAAGAAAAGAGGGGTCTCGCGATGTGCCGAACGAGGCTATAACGGGAGTATATTGTACATGCGGAAGAATTGGATATGCGCGTGCGCGCCAGACAAGTATGTGTGACGTTTTTGCTGCGTTCTGCGCGTGCGCACTGTACAAACATTACGCTCCTACGCAGCCGAGGCCGCTGTGTAAGAACCTGCGCAATACTAAAACTTTCTATTTCCCTTTTTTTTTCATGCGTATACAGCGGTCAGCAGAACTAGAGTGAACAGGCGATGCGCGTGGTCACGCTTGACCCGCTCCACGACGCGCCAGTGAACCAGTGCGGCCAGCATGGCCGCGCCAGCCGCGCACCGAAGCTAACCTGCCCAGGTGCAGTGATTCCTGAAGGCCTCAAGGCGTGACCTCGTGTCGTGGGCGACAATTTTTGGGCACGCCAAGCTTGCTTTCCATTGGAGAGAATACCGCTTTCAGTAGCATATCGCCGTCATTGCAACCTGCGTAGGCATGCTTCGAAGAGCGGCTGTGGGGGCTACACATTTTTCCTCTCTTATTTCTTTTATAGTTCTGGGGTCTTACGTGCCGAAACGACGATATGATTATGAGGCACTCCGTAGTGCGGAACTGCGGTTTAATCTTGATCACTTGGGTTTCTTGAACGTACACCCAATGCACTAAAACGGGCGATTTAGCACTTCACCCCCATTGAGTGGCTACAGTAGCTCTTCATGGAGCTTGGCCATGCACTCGCGTGTTCAGCTTAACTGCGCTCATCACTGTACGCGGACCATGCTCGGCGTCCTTCTCTACCGGTGAGGAGAAAATCATAGCGCTTCTTTCAACAAAAAAATTTCTCATTGCGTCGCTAGCCGGGCACGTGCTTGGGCGAGAGCAGCTTTCTGGTGCAGTTGGAAAATGCCCGACTACTATAGCTGAACTCGATTCTCTGTAGCATTTTGGAAGCTTTCCTTCCTTCCGGCAAAGAAACAGAAGTCGACTGGCATGTAGATGACAGGTCATAAACGAGAAATTCGTAGCGGAGTAACAGATGACATGCGTTGACCACATGACATTGTGGAGATGAAGCCACAGTCATACGAAGCGACGGACAATGAAGCCCGAGAAAGCGTGGGGGAGGTTAATTGTTATGTTTATTTGAATAAACAAATGTAAAAAGAAGTCTGGCCGAAAACATGGCGCCGGCAGCATCATAATAGGCTTAATAGGAGATGTGGGTTTTCAGTTCCCACCTGCGCAACTTACCGTTTCGACAACTTTCATCACCCTTTAACTTATTTTTGCGTTTCAAGTAAACACCACAGTCAACTTCACCTGTGCTTTAGCTCGTTCCATAATGTTTAATTGCATTATTTGTGACTAACAAAAATACAGCCCCTCCGTTTCCCTTATTCTTCTCGGTCATGGGGAGAGGAAGTGCTTTAAACACACAGAAAAAGCGTCTCTCTGTCTCTGCTTGGAAACAGGCCAGCGGTCGCAAAAAGTGTCATTCTTGGGAATCTGGCCCAAATTAAAGCAAACATAATAATAACGCCGCTTAAGACATCACGCAACAAAGCAAAATATATGTTCGATGCCCGGCTCAACAGGAAGTCCAAAGGATAACCAACCTTTGCCTGAACAAACGACGTATCTCTTTTTCGCTGAGCTGCACGTGGGGGGGGGGGGGGGGGGGGCGAGGTCCTCTATTTCATAGCATCGTTTCAGCGCTATTCTGTGAGCGACACAGCCAATATCGCAGAGCACCGGAAGGACAGCACTAGTACTTATCAAATCTGCTGCTGTAAAAGTTTTTTTTTTTTTTTTAAAGAAGCGGCCGAATTGGTAGCAATGCACTTCACTTGACCTATCGAAAACGGCGAAACACTTTGCGATAGCACACAAACTTCTCTTTAGAGTTGCGTCAAAAGTGCAAAGGAAGTTGATTCAGTGAAGAGAAATGACTGAGCTATCGCTCTGGTTCCAGAAGGAGAGAAATGAAAGCTAAATATAAGGAATCAAGTTGTAAAAGAAACTCGTGGGGATGGAACTACTATCGCCCTTTTAAAGTGCACTGTGCATATTTCTGCAACATTGGCCATTCTTCTGAGCCAGAGTCTTATGTGGTGCACGTGCCCTGGAGGGGGCCGCCATATACACAGCAACATTCTTATTAGACGATATCGGGCCTATTTGGATGGGATATTACTAAAGCCCCACAATGAACATTTCTCGTCTTGAACAAAGAAAATTTTGATGTGAAGTTTTTCCCCAGCATTTATTTGAGGCAGCGCTCCTGCAGCTATACTACCACTGCATCTATACTACCATTTTTATGCCTTCACGTGTAACGGTATTTCGCACGGATGTGCCAACCCGCCGCTCGAAACGTGCGTTTCTACGCGGATTCTGTGCGACTCGTCGCAAGGGTCATGGGGACTGCTTGCAAAGGCAGCAGATAGGTTAGTTGTCGTGAAAGCAAAGTTTTTTTTCAGCGACTTGATATCGGCAGACTTGCAGCAAGAATTATCGCCGCAATGAAAGGCTTATACAGAGTGATCATCTTTAAGCCTTATGGAATTTTCAAAAATAGTGGGTGGCTGATAGCACAATTATTGTCCTTGAGCTAGCTTATTCGAAGAGGTGGACACTACTAGTACGAGAAATCTAAACACATTTTTTCATTAACAGAAATTCACTAATGAACTTCTGCCATTTACTTTGCACCACATATTGCAAATTACCGAAATTTAGCCGGTGAGTTTTAAAGGCGTATCCACTTGAAATGAATTCCAGGAGGACACTAGTTTCAACATATTTCCCAAAGTGTGCGTTTAGTGCAAAAAAGAGCGTTCCTTTCCTGTCTTTTTTTTAACGTTAGTGGAATAACATTGCCTATTTAAGGCAAGTTTGAAGCCACATTGCTCCAAAATGGTGTCATTCTGGAAATTCATTCTATGTGGATATACCTCTGCCATAGAGTTCGAAATTAAGAATTTTATTAGGGGTTTTTCTTACTTAGTTGAATACGTGGCACACACACATTATATATATTTATTTGCATGTACCTTACAGGCCTTCGAGAAGGCATTGTGTAAGGAGGGAAATACAGTAACATATTAGCATGGAATCAGGAAAAAGAAACATCAGTATAATGAAAGGAATATGCACGCAACATGGAAAATTAATACGACATGAGCAAATACATATGTTCAACAATAACAATGAACGGTAAACAGTATAACATAATAGCATAATAACATAAAAGTATTTGCATGTATACAGTAGTAAAATAATTTGGATCACTGAAATTATTTTATTAGCATGTAGAAAAATGCAGGAAGGAAATTAAACCAAGACAAGAAGTGTTAGATGGTTGAAACGGCATATTGATCGATTAGAAGATTGCGAAATGCGCTGTGTTTAGATTGTCAAGCGATGCTATCGGGTAGAGCGTTCCATAAACGGACCGCACGGGGCAAAGCTGTATATATATAGCTGTATATATCACACACACACACACACACACGCACACAGACACACACACACACACACACACACACACACACGTGGGTTACTCAAAAAGTAAGGGCCGTTTGGTCCTAAAAATATGTATTTGTTAGTAAAAGATTTTATTCGCTGATTTAGTTCAGCACAAACCTACTTCATTTTTCTACATGATCATCGTTAACTTCTAAGCCCTTTTCGTACCGCTGCACCAGTTTTGGTCCTTCTGCATAGAAGCTCGTCGCCTAGGAATTGAACCAGTTTAAAACGGTATAATCTTGAGTTTCTCGTCTTCAAACCGTTGTCTCCCAAGTCACTGTTTCCAGTGCGAGAGGAGGAAGTAGTCACTTGGTGCAAGGTTGGGACTGTACTGTGGATGAGCAGGAAGTTCCCAACCAAAATCTTGAATCTTTTCATTGGTCCTCACAGCGGTGGGAGGACGCACGTTGTCGTGGAGGACAATTCCAGACGACACTTTCCCGCGCCGTAAATTTTTGATTGCATGTCTCAGTTTGGCGAGCGTTTCGCAGTATACGTGAGCCGTAACTGTGGTCCCACGTTTCATGAAATCAACTAGAAGAACGCCCATTTCGTCTCAGAAAACGGTAGCCATAATTTTCTGACTCGAGTAAGGAGATTGCTTGAATTTTTTTCGGTTTTAGTGAAGAGGGGTGGCGCCACAGCATTGATTGTTGTTTTGTTTCTGCAGTGGCGTAGGATATAGTCTCGTCACCTGTAACAATGTGCGCAAACATCTCACCTCCGTCTTGCCGGTAGCGGTCCAAAAACGCCCGTCCAATCGACATTATTTGCTTTATTCTTTTTCGTACCCACTTTGCACACGTCTTCTGATATCCGAGCTTTTCAGTCACAATTGTGTAAATTGTAGCGCGTCCAGCAAGAGCAAATTTATCAGCCAGACCACTAACTGTCAGTCGTCAATCTAATCGCAATTCTCGGTGCACTTGCTGAATAGTTCCAAAGGCCTGGATGCTGTGCCTGCCACTCCGCTCTTCATCGTGCACGCTTACGCGGCTATTTTTTCAAGTCTCGACACCATTTTCTGACCTTTCCTTCACTGATAACTGTAGGTCCATAAACTAGGCGCAACTCATGAATTTGTGAAGCTGATGATCCTTTTGCATGCAAAAAATCGAATTACAGTTAAACGGGCGGGGGCAACGATTTTCGCGGGCATTGTCGTCTGCATTGACCGAGAAGCAGACGACTACTGGGCCAAAACAATTGCTTGATTACCTTCGCGAAGCATCAGGCGGTGCTGCACAAATAAAACGTTATTCTGACGTGTAAATATTTAGATATAAGCAAACGGCCCGTACTTTTTCAATCACTATCGTTTATATACATATATATCATAACAAGCTAACAATGACACCATGGACAACATAAGGGAAATTACTTCTATACTTACTAACTGAATTAAAGAAAATGAGAAATTAATGGAAATGAAAGTGGACAGAAAAACAACTTGCCGCACGTGGGGAACGATCCCATGTCTTCGCAATACGCGTGCGATGCTCTACCAATTGAGCTACCGCCGGCGCCGTTCCCCCATTCACTTTCTTGGGTATTTATGCTTTACCAACTATAGTAGGATACAACTTAAAGAAACAGCAGTTGGCAGCCAACGCACACGGACCGCGCGGGGGTGTTACTCCGCCAGCCAATCACAGACGCAAACAAAATAGTAGTCATGTGACCATTTCAAAATGGCGTCGTACTTGATACCTCCGGAGCACCTGCTGTTCTTGAGTCTTTTCATCGGCGGAAGCGATAAGGTGTGCAACGTATATGGACGAAGTGCATGGAGCCTGAGCATTTCACTCTTCAAAAGTCTGCGGTACAGTTCATTTCACTGCTGCCCCTTTTTACTCATGAAACTTCACTGCCAGCTGAAGTGAAACTTGACAATAAACAGTTACAGTGAAGCAAGCGTTTTATATCCGTTCAAGAAAGAATCACGCTTTCACCGTTCCACTATAATAGACGAATGAAAAGCTACAAAATTACGCGCTTATAATTTTATTTTTGTCGTTACCGCCTTATTTACGCAACAGGGAAAGATTGAAGTACGAACTATTTGCAGCCTCGCGGAGGAGCAGTGGCTGGCTGTTATGAGGGCGTGGGCGGAGCTTCACTGCAGACTTGAGTTTTGACCCTGGGAGTGTTAGCCAGCGCCACCACTGCAAACCTTGGCGGAGGATGTGGAACGTCCTTTATGTATATACGAATGCTATTTAAGAAGATCGACAGTTCGAAAAGAACCAAACAACACCGTCCTCAGACCGACGTCGATAAGCTGTCTAAGAAGACGCACTATCCAATTGGCGCCTGCAGGCGGCGTATCACATTACTCCATAGCATGGAGCGGCTTCTCCCAGGCCGATGCCCACCATCGCGCGCTTTGTGGAGCTTGCACATTGTGTTGCGCGGTGCCGACCGGCAAACAACAGGTGCCGAATTCACAAAGTTTTCAGCTCGTAAGTGCTGTTTTTCATTGGTTGATAGCCTTGGCTAATAATTTGTCCTACATCACTACTGGCTGGCATGAACGCTGTTAGTGTAAGAATGTTTTGTGAATACGGGCCCACGTTTCTGCTGCTAGGAAGTAAACACTTGTTTCTTTACGAAGATGTGTTAATGCGTGTTTCCATTTCGCTTGCAAGTAGTGTTCGCCTTTATGAATATTCCAGCTCAAGGATTACAGGGAAAACACGGGGAAGGCGAGAGATGAGAATTGAAGACAATAAGCAAAACCAGAACAAGTTAAAAGCCGCATCCAACGTTTCGACAAGTGGACTTGTCTTTTTCAAGGCGACATATGCTTTCGTCGGCATGGTAGTATAGATCGGTTTCTTCTAAAGGGCAGACAGGGTAAGGCGGGTGGGCGAGGCAACGACCAAGAGTGTGTTAGCGGGGACGGTGTAGAATTTAAAAGCAACGTGTGTTATGCGACGTTGGTGGAGGAATGTGAGGTAGCGCCGTGTATCAGCCGGTTGACGTGTCACCGGCTGACACACGGCGAAGGAATAGAATTATGTTTTCTGCAATGGGCAATTTTTCAAAATTCCTTAGAACCGAAAAATGATCACCCCGTATCGCAAAAATTTATTGTTTTTTTATATAAACAAACTCCATTCATGGCACACGTGACGCTCGATAGCCACGTCGGTAACCACAGGGCGTGTCGCATTTCGGGCAATGGCGGTGTAGCGCAGCAATTTCACTGGTTATATGCGAAAAATCAGTCTTTTTTTTTTCTTCTGGTGCTCTCGCTCGCACACGTGTATAAAGGCTTCTTCTCAAAGAAAACCAATGTCAACTAAATCCACTAGCCTCCTTTCAGGGAGGCTTTTAGATATACTTGACGTTGTTTCTAGGTGTACAACACTGCATACTGAGAGGAACGGAGCCCTTAAGATACTTAGTGCCACTGTACGTGTGTTGAAATGTCAGCTCTTGCAACCAGGGGCGTAGGGCGAGGGACACACCGGGAATGTACCCCGTTTCCCCAAAATTTCTGTGTGCCAGGGATGCCTGGCATAAAACGACGGGCGACAAAACCCGCCTGCCCTTCACCGGTATCAGCCCGTCGTTGCGGTGGGCGATAAGAAAAGAATAGAATCGGTGGAAAAAGTACCTAATACGGGTCCCTAGTTTAATTTTTTGCACGACAAAAGCAAGGACTGTGGCATTCTTCATTGACCAATCGCAAGAGCAATAGCCAGTAATGAAGCTATACGATAAGCAGCATGTCTGTTTCACACAAGATAGTGCTAATAAAAATATTTCTCATCAATACAGCATTCATGGAAAATACGGGGAAGGCAGCAGATGGAAATTCAAGACGATTATCAGAACAAGAACAAGGCAAAAGCGGTAGGCAACGTTTCGACAAGTGGGCTTGTCTTTTTCAGGGCGACATGTGCTTTCCTCGGCAAAGTACATACAGGAGAGGGGAAATAGGCATCTATTCGATTTGTAGCGCGAAGCTAAAAAGGAAACCGATACGGGTTTCTCAGAAAGAAACCCACGCAGTCGAAGAAAAATTGGCCTTGGTCCTTGCGGGCTTCCGCAGAACTGATTTGCAGTATATATAGGTATGGTTCTTCTAAAGGGGAGAGGGGGGTAAGGTGGGTGGGCGAGGCAACTACCTAGGGTGTGTTAGCAGCGAGGGTGTAGAATTGAAAAGTGTGCTATTCAACGTCGGTAAAGTAATGTGAAGGAGCGCCGTGTATCAGCCGGCCGTGTATTTTTTTTTTTCTTGAAAGGGGCCACCATGGGGGGGGGGGGGAACAGGACGACCGGGGGGGGGGATTATTAGCTTCGCTGTAGGTCAGTGAGCTATCATCTCTCTGAAAGAGAAAAGGAGCGGCAGAAAATGGTGCTCCTGGGAAAAAAAATAAAATGAAATAAACATATAAAAAGAAATAAAGAAACGGAGGAAAAAGGAAAAATCACTAAATTATGTTTCTTGTAGCTTGAAATTTAGCATAGCGAATAGATTCCTTTGACAACTTTATGCGTATTTGTTGCACTGACTAGGACTTATGGATGAGGTATGATTCACTCTATCATCTGGCTTGCGCACAAAGGAAATTTCACTGTAGAATGTAGAGTTTAAGTTTATTTATTTATTCAGTTCAGTTTACCCTACAGGCTCGTATGAGTATTGAGTAGGGGGGGGGGGGGTTACAGAAAAATGACAAATAATTAACGCAAAGAAAGGAACTGCATAGTAAGAGAAACAAATTTGTACATTGGAAAAAAAGGAACACTGTTAAACATTGGAAAAAGTACATACAAATTCAAGGAAATACAATGGAAAACAAAGTCCAAAAACAATACAAAGTCGTACAACAAAGTCAAGCGAACATGAGAAGTTCCAAATGTTCACGAAATTTCGCAGGATCTTTTATTGAGACAATATTATTTGGAAGGCTATTCCATAGTGCGATGGCGCGCGGTAATGCAGAGTTATTGAATGACTGTGTGCGGCCAAAAATGCGCCTGAAACTGAGATGATTATGAAGTCGAGTAGATGTGTGAGAAGGAGCTTCAAGCGACAAGCGGCTAGACCATGAGTTATAGTAGTATTTATGAAAGAGGCATAGGAGAGCAACAGAGCGGCGGGAATCCAAGTCCGGCAGGAGAACATCGCGCTTAATTTGGGTAATGCTAGATTGACGACTGTAGTTAGAAGTTATAAAGCGGGCAGCACGATTTTGGATGGATTCCAATTTATCTATTAGGTATTGTTGATGAGGAGACCAGATCGAAGAAGCGTATTCAAGTTGAGGGCGTACAAAAGTTTGGTAGGCCTGTTGACGGATGGTAGATGGCGAGAGGTGCAGATGACGACGTAAAAACCCTAAAGTCCTGTTAGCTTTAGCACATATTTTCTCGATATGAAAGCTCCAGGCTAGGTTAGTAGAAAAATGAACGCCAAGATATTTGTAAGTGGAGTCACGGGGAACTTCCGACGAGCAGATTTTGTAAGGAAACTTAGGATATGATTTCGTACGAGTGAAGGAAAGAACGCAGCACTTAGATGTGTTAAGTGTCATTTGCCAACGGTCGCACCACTGATTAACTAGGTGAAGGTCATTTTGCAAAGTTAGGTGATCATTATGACAGTTAATCGTTCTGTAAATGACTCAAATGTATGACCTGATTGGTTGAAATGCTCATCGACGGCTTTGGGAAGCTCTTTAGCTGTCTCCGCGCGATGTCCGTTTAACCTGTCGTTCATTGATTGTCGTGTTTCACCGATATATTGTTTCTCACAGAAGGGACATCCGAGAATATAGATCACACCGGAACTAGTGCAAGCTAGTTCTCACTTCGTGTCTAACTATTTGCGGTTTTCATAATACATCACCGGTCAATTCTTCCACCAGAACGTTGGTTGCCAAGCACGATAATCTTAGAACACGCCTGAACAGATCAAGTTTAATGTGCGTGCGCGAAGAAATAGTTAACTTCATCTATTCGCAATAGTTGACCGACTCGAATACGCAGCTTTCTTTCAAATCCCAGTTTCATCATGGCTGCCGAATTCCGGGTTCGTCGCCGAGCGCTCACTGGGAACAAAGCCTTCCGAACATACACGCGATGACATGAAGTCCTTTCTGTGTATGCTGGCAATACAAAGAGGACGCTTCTCTGCTATCGCAGCGGCGGTGGCGCCGTGGCTGAAGTCTCACTTCACCCTTGCTTCCGAAAGTCATTTTTGCAGCCGAATACCCCCCCCCCCCCCCCCGCACACTCTTACACTCTAAAAAACGTTTACATCCTTTGATGTGTACACCTTCCACACAACATTACACTCTAAAAAAGTGTACACTCTTAGAAAAATGTACACCCTTTGGGGTTTATCTTGTCCCACAACAATAATCGTCATCCGTCTTGCCCGCGTTTCCTTTCTTAAACGCGGCGAGCCCGGTACTTCCCAGTCACGAACGGCGCCGCGTTATCAGTGTGACGCAGCATTCTCGACAGGAAAGTAGCGAGCGCCCAGTTTTCAGGAAAGGAAACGCAAGCAAGGCAGATGACGATTATTGTTGTGGGACAAATTTACACCCCAAAGGGTGCAACCGTTTGTAGAGTGTACACGCTTTGGGGTGTATATCTGCCACACAACGATAATCGTCAGCTGCTTTGCTTGCGTTTCCTTCCTTGAAAACGCTCCGCTCGCTTTCATGTCGAGAATGCTCTGTCCTGCTGATAACGGGCATGCCGTTCGTGACATGGAAGTACCGGGCTCGCCGCGTTAAAGAAAGGAAATGCGGACAAGACAGATGGCGATTATTGTGTGGCAAAAGGGTGTAATTTTGCTTAAGAGTGCAGAGTGGTAGCCCGTCGACCGTGAGTCACCTGACATCGCAGTAATCCCAGACAGAACATCTTAGAATCGCACTAATTCGTAATTAAACCACTACCTTTGCAAACTGTCGCTTGGATAAAACGGTATCCGCACATACCAGTGCGAGGAGGAGAGTGGCGTGACGCGCTGGCTCGACGCTACATTCCTCCTCGCCGATAAAACGGCACTTTTAGACGGGCCAATACCCCGGTCGGTACTTTGCGCCAATCGGCGACCTATTCCCCGCTAAGTTGTGGGTGAGGCGAGAGGTATTTCCTGCGGACTCTGCACTGATGAGCAAGGATATCTTCGGCATTTAAATTGATTGATTTTGTGAGGGCCACGTGACTACGCTATAGCCTCAGCAGCTGCGGAGGCCGCAGAAAAGATAGGCCCGGTTTCATATGAATGCCCCTTGACGAAAAGCACGATGAGTTTGAATGGTTGGAAACATAGCGTCGCGGTCAATCATGGCAGATACTGATACAGCATGCCTTGCCTGACAATTATCTGCCATGACCTGGCCATATATTACTATTGCCACCACATGCCATCCCTTAAACTTTGTCACGCATTTCTTTATGAGGCGCTTCAATCTGACGTAATACTGGTAGCCACTAAATTCCCTGAATCAGCCGTATAGCTAAATAGCTGTGATCTGTTACCAATGGAAACGTACACATAAACACGGGCGAAAGAATTGCGTGTGCGCGAGCGGCATTCCAGTGTGCGTGTAGATGCAAGTTTCTTGCTTGAAGAAATTAAAGGTAGCTTAAACAAATCAGGTACAAGAAAATCGAGAATGTTGTGCCATTGTTGTTCATAAGTACGTTTATTAGACGAAGATTTTTAGGCAAACTATCCCGGACTTTGCTGGCCTGAGCTGCTGCTGCTGCCTTGCCAAATAGCTGATAACAGCACTCGTATGACGAATCGGCTGATATGCAGCCTCATCTGTACTGCCCCAAAAATGTGCCGGTGGCCAGTTCTGTTCTACGGAATTACACATTAAAAAAAAACGGTAAATAAATATTTTCGATGCAACAAATATACGCCAACATGCGCATTATTCCTTTATTCAAGCGGATCTTTTAATGCTGTCTTTCCCGGATTTTGGCGCGTTTATTCTGTCGGCTGCATGCCGAATAAGGAGGGCCGGTCCTGGAGATAGTGCCATAGTAAACTAGGCTGACCTCAAAGATAGCGTGATGAAATGTTGGGTAATTCCGGAGACGATGGTGGCGTGGTCGATCACGTGGGTCACGTTGCTGTTTTGCTGGGCAGGCAAGTAATCGTTCTGCTGCAAAACGCGTTGCAGAAAATGAAGTATTTCACAGCATTTAATTAAACGCTTCACGAAAACTTCAGTTTCCAGATGTTTCAAAATGAGCGTTGAATCTTAACGTCATCAAGCAATGCACATCTGAACTCTAAAAATGAGTTCGGGATTCCTAAATTTGTTTCAGATGTTACCACCGCCAACTGTCTCATGCATGAGATACGATAAAAAAAAAAATGAGACGAGATCGTTGCTTGCCTAATCTAAGAGAGCTTCTACGCGAAAACTTGCGTAGCCATATTTCACAAGCGCTCGAGGGAACCGTTCCATATTAATGACTACCTTTTATCTCCTCTTTCCGCCGAAACATTTTTAGCGTTGTCTATCCCCGAACGGCGCATACTGAATATCTCACCATTGTTCGACGTAACTTTGAAGGAGCCCTTGGAAAGTCTGCAGTATAGTCGCATATCTCCGAGTACCGCAGCCGAAGGCTTTCAGCGTCGATGGCCGCCGATATGCAAAGGCCTTGTGCCATAAGGAGAGACTCGACTCTGGTAACACGAAATGATTGCGCCCGGCATTTCAAAGCCGGAAGATTTGTGGCTTGTTTTTATTGGTTCAAGGATCAAAAGAAATCTCTACCGACATGGTTTGTCTGCGCGTGTGAGCGGAAAGTGTGTCAAAGCGTAAGAAAGGCAGTTATCTCCTAATGCCTTTTAGAGATTTCTTAGAGGACATTTAAAGAAAATATTTTTGTCGTTCCTATAGAAATAAATTTTCCACTTTCAACAAAACTGGCTTTTCTTTGCCCCACGAAAGATTATATTAAAAACAGAGCACATGTAAATATAATAAGCGTCTATACTGTACGTGCGTTAGTAGCGCTAAACATGACGTATCTCGTTCCCTCACTCTTTTTGTAAACTGTATCGGCATTCTGTGAATGGTTGCTGCTTTCGACGTGGACCTCCCACTTGGATTTGTCGTTCCTCCTTCAGTGTCATGGTGCTAAAACTTGTGCCAATATTAGCTTGCCGCCTCTTACGCCAACCTCACATATTCCTGTGCCGGCAGAGACAGCCTCATTGCCTTTATGTTGCATGCCTTGGTACCACTATACAGCGACGGCTCGGACAAGTATTTGTTTGACAATAAAGTTACTATCTTGATTTAGCCGAGTATTCTCATATCACATCCTCTAATTAATGATCCTACGTAAGCCGTTTACGTAACAACTGCGCATCGGCATCACATCGCTGCTGTTGCCGCTATGACCGTCCAAGTTCGGTTATGCCGACAAGGACGGGCACTGCGTGCATCCTGCGGTGCAAGTGGAACACCTAACCACTATATCTAGGACTGTCTCTCCTACAGTATAGGCAGCGAGCTTCCCTTTACGGAGAGTACACCTTACTGGGCTTACCATTAGTTAGATCGGACTAAATTATACTTCGCGCTTGTGGTGCGTCTCAACGTGATGAAGCTCGCAAAGCCCTTTTACCGTTTTTGAAGGTGACACTTTTAGACTCCCGATTATAGTCTAAACACTATGGCATCTGATGCGGTGTAATTTTGTGCTAATTTGTGCGCCATTTGCCAGATGTAAAGTTCCAACCGATGATTGTGCGACGCTGATGCATGTCATTGTCTTGTGTTAATTGTTCTCTGCCCTCTATTTTTTTTATTCTCTCTTGTCTAATTCATTCGCTATAGCCGCTTTCTTAATTGTTCCTTATCCTTTTTATGTACCTTTTTACCTTCTATAACCAACAAATGTTGCGTCCCTCCTGACGCCCGTTAAGAGCTAGCTCTTCTCATCTCAGCGATCGTTTTTATGTATATACATTGCAAAATTAAAACAATTTTTAGATGTTACTTATAGACCTATCGGGACCATTTCTCCTTCATTAGGTTGTTATTACCGTCTTCCCCGCCGCTACCAAGCTCAGTAATAGATTAACCGTCGAGTCACACCTCATTTGATGATTGTAATGATGAGTTTTATAGATATGACACGTATACGTCCACGTTATAAAAATGTGGCCAAAGTCTGGTGGTAGTGGGAAACTTAAAAAAAAATAATTAAGGAATCAAATAAATACGTAGTGAAAAGTAAAACGAAGACTGGAAGAATGGTGCACAATAGAGCCACCAGGCCAGACAAATGAACAAATAAAGTATAAATGAGAGAAAGCAATTCAGACAGATCAGAAATTTGCCGTCACGATTTTCCTCGTCGTTCGGTATCATCGGCGCCGTCGGGCGCTAGAAAGAGACACTGCTCCTTTTCAGGTCTTAGTACCTGTCCAAAGTGAATGACACCGATAAGCCGTTGACTAAGTAGGGGCCCCGCCGGCCCCCTGATTTTTAAAAATTCACTTTATTTTCTTATTATCCTAATTTTCTCCTTCGGGATCAGCTCGTCGGCCACCGCAGCGTTGGGATTGGCCACCCACGCAAAGGATAATACCAATAAATGTGCAGATCTAGCAATTACTTCGGCTTTGAACTCATTCGCCGCGACAGCATCAGGCTTTCGCAGCGAACACTGCATACTCTAGAGAACAACTTGGTGGCGATGCACACAAAGTCGCTTTCGTCCGCTGCACTATCGCCCGAGAGGAGATGACTGACGACGACGGTGACAGCACGACGCAGATGGAGAAACGGAAAAGACTGAAAGACGGAGACAGCGAGCACTGTTTCATACTCTGAGCTGCTGCCACAGTAAATTAAGTTCTGGGGTATTGGTTCTGGGGTGCCAAAACAATGATCTGATAATGAGTCGCCACGTAGAAATTGGAGGAATCTGAATTAATGTTGACCACCTGGGGTTTTTTAAGGTTTGCCTAAATTTAGGCACACGAGCGTTTCCCAAAGCATTCCCGCACCCCTTGTGAATGCGGCCAGCCACACCACCACAGCCGGGATCGAAACCGCGACCTCGTGCTTAGCAGCAAAACGCCATTGCCACTAAGCTATCCCGGCAGGTGCTGCCACAGTAAATGAAGTGACTGTTTTTACTGCGACAAAAGTTCAAACAGGATTCTTAGAACGACAGAAAGCTGAGCTAGTTGGTAGGATTCATAATACAAAAAAGGGTAAGGCGTGCAGACGCGGACACAAGAGAAGTGGACAACACTAAGTAAGTAGATATGGTACGGAGTACCATATCTACTATAAAATACGAAGTAGTAGATTGCAAGTAGATATGGTGTTCCCAATAAGCTAGGTAAAATATGCGCTGCCGTGCAGAGGAAAAAGGAGCATGTGAAAGGCAAAAAAAAAGAACAGATATTTGTCCAGTGAAGCCCATCAAGAACAACAATTTTACTGACTGTCGTATGGGTGTGGTATATAAAGTTCCCTTCAGCTGTGGCCATTTCTACTATGCAAAAAGGTGAGGCGTGCAGACAGGACACAAGAGAAGAGAAGTGGACAACACGAACGCCGTAGCGTTTGTTAAAGCTCAGGAAGTTTCATCCTCCACAGGAAGTCCGCGTGTTCCTCGGCTAACATGTTCCAATCGGCGTAAAGGCGGTTCCAATGACGACCGTCTCCCAGGGCCTCGCAATGGACCTTTAAACACTCCTGGTAGAACCTAACTTGGCGCCATGCGTTCGTCTGAATGCCATGCGGCGTTCGTGTTGTCCACTTCTCTTGTGTCCTGTCTGCACGCCTCACCTTCTTGCATAATTAATCCTTACCAACTAGCTCAGCTTTCTGTCGTTCTAAGCCACGTAGGGCAAACGGTGCGGTGTATCAATCAGAGGCTAATAGAATAGAAGAGGTCGTTAATTGGTGGATCGCCTTCTAATCTTTCCTTACATTGCCAAGACTGCCAAGATTGTAACTGCACACCTGAGTTAGGTGAACGCGCGATATTGTACAGGTATAAGAATGAAGATAAGAGTCTTATGGTTGCGGCATGGCATATCAATAATGGTGGAAGTTCGTGCGTGATTCAGCCATCGACTACCTTACGTAAGGAAGAAATCAATTGTCTTAACCGTTATCTCTCACGTAGACCGACACGTGTAACCGACTGACACGTGGTGCTACCATTCCAGAGCATGTGCAGATGAGTTTTGAGTCTTCCTTCTTTGTTCGCCTTAGTGCTTCCTTCAGTTGATTGTCGGCGTTCGTGTTGTCCACTTCTCTTGTGTCCGTGTCTGCACGCCTTGCCCTTTTTTGCATAATGTATCAAACAGGATTCGTTTTGTCTCTCAGTTCTTTCCGTTAAGCAGTCGCATTACGCCACTGTCTTCAAGCCACCTTCTCATGCTCACCACTGCGACGTGACGAAAAAGAACATTCCCTCATCATCGTTGCTCAGGATCGAATCATGCCCATGGCGGCAATGTGCGCTCGGGGAAACGGATGCGCTAACCACTGAGAAACCACGCAACATTCTCGCTTATAGTAATTTGTGTGGTCCGAGTATTTGTGCTCCAAGCAGACTCTGGGAATATTGGCGTGTGTGTGAGCCTGTCGGAGCGATCTAAGACGACGTTGCATGTGGTCATCGCAAAAGAACTGTTTCTTATCAGGTAATTCTATTATTTGGAAAACAAGAAATCAAGCGATTGAGCAATGGAGGTGCTGGCCCTACAAACGAGTTGAGAGCCGGTAGAATCACTGCATGAAGTTCGCTTGTTTTGTTATCTTTTATTCCGAAAAAGAAAACATTTTCGTGTGATTCTATTCGCTTATTTTCGTGAGTGCCAACGTGTGGCGGATTCGAGTGATTGCGGGGCCGCGGCTTCGTGCGATTCAATGACGAACAGCAAATGAGAGACATCCTTTTCTTTACCTGTAGGCGCTCGGGCCCTTCCTGTTAGAAACAAGCAGCAAGAACATGGCTTTTCTTCACCGTGTACCCACAAACGACGCTCGCCTATATGGCCAATTGACAAACAGGTGACAACAAGGCCGCGTTTCTATTATTCAAATTTCCCAAGACACACTGTTGCTGGCCGGCCCTGTAATGTAGCATGTATTGCTGCGAATTTCGCTTAGTTTTTAATTACCCGCCACCTTCGATGCCCTTGCAGCGCAAACAAAGGTGTTGTATAGCGCATGTAATTATATATTGCGCTTAACCTTTTGTTTTTCTTTTTTTTTTTCGCGATGCCGCGTGGTGCACCCGGCTTCTTTGTCGATGCTTTGGCAATCTTGCCACAGGTACTCGTCACAATGCTTTTGACATTTTCCTTTTAGTATAAACATGGCAGTCACTGAGGCGTAGACGTTCCTCCGCGCTCGCTCTAGCCCTGCAGGCAAAAGCCTGAAAGCGGCATAAAAGTGAAAGAGCTGTGGCGAGTGCACCTGCCTGAAGCATCACAGATTCTGTGGCATCGCAGATTGCATTGCGGTAACGACTGGTCAAAGCTAGTTACCTTTTTTATTATTATTGTTTACAGACAGATTGCAAAAAATTTTGTATTCGAAAATAAAAATCGAGCTCGGTAATATTTGGTGGCTCTTTCCTTGTGGAAAGAAGACACAGCTCCTCCGAAAAAAGATAAATATAACACGAAGTTCGTGGCCTCGCGCAATGATGTCATTCGTGGTACGCGCTTTGCGTTTGGAGGGAATTTAGATATAAAAATTTAGCCTTCATTTGCAGTTCACTCCTATAAGTCTTTCCTTGCAGCCAAAGGAATGCTGAGGTAAAGAATAAAACGAACGAAGGGCGGGGAGCTTAGCCAGAACAGATTACCGGCTGGAGACCTTGTGCAAGAAGAAAGCGATAAAGGGTAAAGAGATTACGAGAAGAAAGGACGCAGGAAAGAATCATCTACACACTCATGCACGGCGAAGAGTGTAGCGAAGATAAATCTTACGTGTAATCCGTGTGCTCGCAAGGAACTCTAGAAGCGCCTCTAAAGCCGTCCGCACTAACTACGATCGCCACCACGTATACGTGTCACATAATCCTTTTCCGACAGCGGATGGATGTTTGGCACTCGGTGTATAGTGTTTTTCGCAGTGAAAAGACAGCACTCGCAAAGAACGCACGGGGTCGTTTCAATGCGCCTTTGTCATCTTCCTGTGCTGCCTTCTGCCGTACGCCGCTGAAAACGTTTTGGAAGGGTCCCGGGGCTTTCGCCGGTTGATATGTGTACCTGCGCCCACGTTGAGCGCGCGTCAGTTGTGCCTTTCGTGGATCGCGAATCATTATTAATGGCTTCTCCGGGGCAGAATGTCGTTCATGGAAGCAATGAAGCAATCAATGACTACTGTGTGAGCAGGCCTGAGTACGCTGTTGTGCGGACAGTGCGGCTGATAAAGGCACGCTGAGTTCCCTTTGCCAACACGGCTGCCTTGTAGTTTGCGAAGCTGATTTCTGGACGTGGAGCTCGCGTTTTGCATTCTTTTTGAACATTATTTCGACATTTCCCATATTCAAGTATTCAAGCGATGCACTTGTTTACATCGACATCTACAGACGCAGATCGTTGTCAGCATCAAATTTTGTGGAAAAGGTGCATTGCTGATATGAAATAATGGCAAAACGTAGCAAAACAGAGATATCTGCGCACATGTGCCATGTTGTTCCACCCTGAGAGGAGTGAATATGAGTGGCCGAACCACTTAAACAACGGTAACTGTGATACAGATAACAGCCCGTAATATGTTAATTTATTTATGATTCTCACTTTTCTTTAACTCCATCATACGGTTTGCGCGCACCATGAAACATGCCAGGACGAACCTGTATGCAAATTCTATTTTTGTAAAAGCTATCGCTCAGTGGAATCGACTGACGTCTGAGCAAGTGTATAGTGTGAATGATGATGTATTTTTTTTTAAGATTGTAACCCCCCTGCTGTAGACCCTTCGGGCAAAACGGGGAAATATATGAATAAAGAAATAAAGAAATTATTAGAGAAAACTGTGCTCGCATAAATTAAGTGCTCATTTAGAGGCCGTGTAGTTCTTTCGTGAAAACGTGGATGCCATCACTGAACCGTTGGTATAACTGAGCGAGACGGTTGTTTATGCTGCTGCATACCGAATTCATCGTCTCTTGTTTCCTGTTTGGCGCAGAGGTGCATATATGGAATTGAGAAATGTGTCAGCATAACAATACGTACAGACCTACCCATCTACGTAGCTAATGCGACCGGTAGCCTACCGGTACGGTGACGTACAGTCGTTGGCACAGCGTTGTGTCGCCGCTTGCCGCTTATTGTTCACGCGCCGTGCGAAGTGAAGAGTAGTTGATTTCAAATCGCCAAGGACAGAACTGAACTATAAAAGCAGTTTCATTCGTTCTACCTGCTTACATTTCAGTCCAAGTCCACCGGTAGCGGGTGCACGAACACGACGGCACCATGCTTAACCTTCGCTGAACAGGATCAACATTGGCTTAAACTTCATGTGCACGGCTTGATATGGTTGAAGCTTGTGCATCTCAACTTCGTAGGCACGTTTTGACCCACTTTGAGCGCGATTAATTATATATACAAGCGAAGGCACTGTCGCTATATCGCGTTGTCAGTTCGATGGCCGATCGCTCAGGGTTCGGTCGAATGATGGCCGGCTCACTGATTTTGTCGGTGCCGTTGACAAGAAAGTCCGTCGCAGAGCGACAACTCGCGCTCGTCGGTTGCGCCGTCGTCGGCCTGGTATGATAAAATGCTTTCAGTGACGCACTGTACTGAATAGTCGGTCAATCCTTGACGTGAGCGTCTTGCCGGTCTCGTATCGACTCAGTGTTACCGCGCCTTAGAAGAGTACGTGAAGTCAGGCACGCGCTGCCACCACCAGCAAAATAGGACCGACGCTGCAAGAAGACTTCATCAGCAACGTGATGTTTTCAAGTGTCGCCCAAGTGCAACATACGGGTTTTTCGTTAAATTTGCTAGCCATCAATGAAAGGCGGCAACTAGCTGGCTCACAGTGCACTCCGAACCACTCGGTCGAAGCCTTGGCTGCTTTTTGTTTTAAAGTGGAGTTGCAGTCTTACACGGCGCACGCTTTCTGCATCGCACCGAAGTCCAGCTACCATTGGAGTTTCAACGCGGTGCATGGCACGAGTGTTTGCAGAGGCGTGCGTCCGAGTGCTTATTATTGGTATCTTTTTCTTATTTTTTTGCGGGGCTTTCCGGCGCGCGACCCTTCCAAAACGTTTCGCGACTAATCCGCTAGTACAGGGCGCATGCGCCATCGCACCGTCAAAAAAGGCGAATTGCTGCCAAACCGGGATATTGGTCTCGCTGATGTGAAACGGGCGTACGTGTGTTCGCGCAATCACACTCCAAACCGGAGGCGATACAAAAAGTAATGTCGCGCGTGGGTGGCCAGAACACTAAGAAATAAAGAAAGTCTGTTTTCTTTGTCTTTATACCATATATATATATATATTACTAATCAGGAGCTCACGCGTCCCCATACGATGCGTGTATCTCTGCACTCGCTCCAGAAAACGGTTCGCTGACACAGTTGACAAAAACGGGGCAGAATCGGACAGATGCTTAGCCGTTTCCAATGGCACCGCGGTGACCACGGTAACCACCACAAAACAATGTCTTCAAATTCAGTGAAGGGAACGGAGGGGAATTTCCCTTGCGGCTATACGAAATATTGTTGAGACAGGTTTGGAAGCGATAATGCAGCAGGCTAGATTTAATGGCTGCCGCTATAGCGTTCTGTAAAATTTATAACCAAATCCCTGGCAACAAGTTCAGCGAAGTCCCTGCCACGCGAGAAACGAGCGCCGCATGCGACGGCGTGCTCGTCTTTTATTGCCCGGTGGCGCAACGCGGAAAGACATTGCTCCTCCTGCAACGCGGCGCCGCAGGCTGCAGCGACCATCGCTCGCGCCGTGCGGTTCTTTCTGTCGTGTCGCAACGGCTGCGCGCCGCGGCTTCCCAAGTCGTACTGCGATCCCGAGAGAACCACAGTAGGTCGCCGGACAAATGTGCTATACAGTTCTACATAGAGCTCACACTTGCCGAACATGTCTTCAGCGAATTGCCTCCTGAAATTTTCAGTGCGCTGGCCGCCACCGTGCAGTGCAGTGATTGCCACTCAGTTCACTCGCCGTCGCCCAACGATTTGTTGGCCATGTCAGCGCGAGCGCGTCTGCTCGCCTCTTGTTCTGCTTATAAACGCACTTCTGAACAGCGTGAAGCTGCTTTCGATATCCCAGTGCCCGAGAAACGGCACTGAATGTAACCTGTGCGATTAATCACGCGGCAGGCATGCGCAGTGCGCCCGTGTAGTGAAGTGTCAAGATTTGGGCGAGCCAAGTGAAGAAAACGAGCAACAGCGCTGGACAACGGGACGTGGCTGAATACAGACGAAGCGCCGTCTCAGTCGTGTCCCGCTGTTCAGCGCTGTCGCTCGTTTTCTTCAGACATGCAGTACCAACCGGCCCAAGTTAGGACGTTATTGGAGCCAAGTCGCGCAAGAAAATGCGCGAGACCCAGACGATGTAGCTGGTCTGTGCCTTCCCGACTGACCTGCCAGCCGACGTTTCTCGAGGCCCATGTCAAAGTGACCGCCACAGCGGGCCTTGGATTTTTTTCTGTGCTCTCTTCCTTTATTATTCGCCGCGGAACTCATTGAAAGGGCGCAAACGAAGAAGCGCAAGGTCTGATCTCCGCTGTAGGGAATCCGCAAAACAGCAGCGCAGAAGGTAAGCTTAGCGCGCATGCGGCGTTGAAGCAGGGACCTGAGCAACACTGCAGAAATAAGTATATTCAAAATGGATGCTAGATTTTGCCGACGATCTTCAGGGGCACTGAGTTATAGAATGATGAACACTTTTACGAAATTATCACGTATGCTATAAGTCTCTGTAAATAACTGACCCAAAAATTTCATCCACTCGCGGAACTCACAGGCGAGTTACGCACGTCGTAGGTACGCCACAGACATGAGACAGACGCCACATCAGACAGACGCCAAACGAAGTACCATAAGAGCACTGTGAAAGCATTGTATACGTAAAACTGAAATGAAGCTTAGCTTTAAAGCATCTAGAATTTAAGATTCTAAACGTACGCATCAAGGAAAGGTTTTGCGGTTGCCCCGTAGCCAACCTTGAAGTCGTCATTTCCCGTGACACGCACATGGCAGCTGCAATTTATATTGAAGGTATACAAGCAAGTTTCTCGCAAGAAAACGACGACATTGTTAAATAGGCCAGAATAACCTTTTGGCAGTCGTACCAGGAAACACGAAAAATGCCGAGCGACAAGTCTAGCGGCAATTTTTCGTTTATCGCGTTCGTTTTGCGGGCTTTCTTTCAGGCTTGGAAAACACTTTCATGTAGCACGCATTCAGCAACAGAGAAGACCTCACATTTTTCCGCTTGAGATTCGCTAACAGGTTTAGCTTACCCAACTGCAATATCTGTTTTTTGTCCAGAGTTACTGATCTGTCTATCTTGTGCTCATATATAATTATCTTTTTTCACGTACGAATTTCAGGCAATATTTTATTTAAAATAATTCAGGTCCTTGCTAGAATTTAACATTATTTTTTTTTCTTTTAAATGCAACAACGTCCATTCAAATTGGTGTATATGGCGGTGGTGTCAAAATAATTTCTGCTTTTTACATCTGTTCGAATAAGAAAATAGGAGTAGCTCCGAGCTAAAGCTGCCAAAGCTTCCGCTTAGGGCTTGCTTTTGAGCGACCATTCTTTCTTCTTTGTATTACTATTTTTTTATGCATTTGCACTTTATCGCGTTGCCGAACCGCAGGGTCCTTACAGCGTTCCTGCTGCCTGTCAACAATAAGACACATCTGACAGCTCGAGAGGCCAAAAAGAGGCCCCGTCTGCAGCTCTTGCAAGGAGCACGGCTCGGTGTCTCCCGATAGCGCGAGCGAGTCAGTCCACGCCAGAGAGACGAATGTAATGAGCAACGAGCTAGTATAAGCCGGCAGACGTGCCGAACCTTGGTGCAGAAAAGGAATCTGAAAAAAAAAAAGCGAGGAAATTTATAGAAAGAAAGAAAAAAAAAAAACGCCCGCAACGCATACGAGTACGTTAGGTGTTCTCCCATCGCATGACGTACAGTACATGCGGCCGCACTTCGCGCTCCGCGTTTCACGCGCGTTCGAGACCCACCGCAGGAAACGGAAGTTCGCAGATCCATCGAAACGAGACGCAGCACTCCTTACCGACGAGCGCCACCGTGTTTTAGTAAAAAGGTGGCATTGTTAACTCAAATATGCAGTGAACCTATGCCGTTCCCCTCACCACATGTTTGCTTTACTGGCATCTTTATTATCCGAAGTCAAAATGCCACACCAAAATGTCTTCAGTGGCATAAAGTGTGTTCGCGACCATGGCAAAACATGACAGAAGGTTTACGTGCTGTGAGCCCTGGAATGAACACACCAAACCGCGGCCCCCGGTTCGATCTTTCCTTTTCCCTAAACATGAACCTTTCGTACAGCCCATTAGATGCAGTTCTTTTCGTGATATACCGAAGGTTGCGTAAAAGTTCTACAGAAATTCTGAGAATTGTCTACTATAATGTGTAAGCATTCTTGGGCTCAGCTGCTATTTCGCTTTTGCCTACTTATTTAGCTAGATTATACATGTCTACCCATTCCTACGAATCATCTACTATAACAATGTTATGTGAAGAGGTTTATTTGAGGCTCCTTATGCAAAGGCACAGCGACCGGGAACGGCGAGGTAGCCCGAAGCACCGTCCAAAAAGACGCCAGCAATCAGCAGCGCGAGCCGAGCGTTGGCCATGCCGCTGTAACGCGAGACACGTCTTCTTCAGTTATAACGATGACTTGTGTTAACTTGACCAATTATGCATTTGTTTTGCAGACATAAGGCGCCACGGGACGGACAGATTTTACTGGGGTAGTCGCCGAAGAATGCTTACGCACTAGTACAGGGTGTCCCAAATTACTTGAGCCAGGAATTGAAAAATGAAAGGCACGTCGGAAGCGAATTGAACCGAACGCGTACTATCCGCAATAGCCTATAGTAACACAGACAGTTATTTTGTTTTCCCCATAACTCACTAATTAGTTTAATTACCCAACTTTTTAGTTATTGGCTGAGGATCCCAAGTATATAATACGCATATTTGTAGAGCACCTACAGAAACCACCGATCGAGTTGTTTCCTTTGCGATACGTCTCACCTAGTCCTGTTTTCCGGGTTGCAAACAAAGCACGCGAAATAGGAAAAAAGCCACGTGACGGAGCGTTTGCACAGTGGTATTGTGGTGGTCTCAAGCGTGCGTTCGGTGAACAAGCTAGGTCGGCTGCATCGTGACTGGCGACGAGGAAGCGGCAGGGCGTTCTTTATCTCATCGGCCGCGCTCAGCCAGCAGCATGCATTTTCACCGTCATCCGACGAAGCCGACCTTGTTCGCCGAACGGACGCTTGAGAGGAGCGCTATATCACTGCACAAGCGCTTCGTGACGTGGCTTTTTTCGTATTTCGCGGGCTTTCCTTGCAACCCGGAAAAAAGGACAACGTGAGACGTATCGTAAAAGAAACAACTCGATCGGTGGTTTCTGAAGGCGCTCTACCAATCTGCGTATGATACTTGGGGTCATCATCGTCATCATCAACAGCAGCTGCTGCCTGATTACGCCCATTGCAGGGCAAAGGCCTCTCCCATACTACTCCAGCTACCCCGGTCATGTACTAATTGTGACCATGTCGTCCCTGCAAACTTGTTAATCTCATCCGCCCACCTAACTTTCTGCCGCCACCTGCTACGCTTCCCTTCCCTTGGAATCCAGTCCGTAACCCTTAATGACCATCGGTTATCTTCCCTCCTCATTACATGTCCTGCCCATGCCCATTTCTTTTTTATTGATTTCAACTAAGATGTCATTAACTCGCGTTTGTTCCCTCACCCAATCTGCTCTTTTCTTATATCTTAACGTTACACCCCTCATTCTTTCAATAGCTTGTTGCGTCGTCCTCAATTTAAGTAGAAACCATTTCGTAAGCCTCCAGGTTTCTGCCCCGTACGTGAGTACTGGTAAGACACAGCTGGTTATATACTTTTCTCTTGAGGGATAATGGCAACCTGCTGTTCATGATCGGAGAATGCCTGCCAAACGCACCCCAGCCATTCTTATTCTTCTGATTATTTCCGTCTCATGATCCGGATCCGCGGTCACTACCTGCACTAAGTGGATGTATTCGCTTACCACTCCCAGTGCCTCGCTACCTATCGTAAACTGCTGTTCTCTTCCGATACTCTTAAACATTACTTTAGTTTCCCGCAGATTAATTTTTAGACCCACCCTTCTGCTTTGCCTCTCCAGGTCAGTGAGCATGCAATGCAATTGGTTTCCTGAGTTACTAAGCAAGGCAATATCATCAGCGAATCGCAAGCTACTAAGGTATTCTCCAATAACTCTTATCCCCAATTCTTCCCAATCCAGGTCTCTGAATTGGGGTAATACTTGGGGTACTCAGCCAGTAATTAAAAAGTTGGGTAATTAATCTAATTAGTTAATTATGGGGAAAACAAAAAATGTGGGTTACTATAGGCTATTGCGAATAGTATGCGTTCGGTTCAATTCACATGCGACACGCCTTTCATATTTAAATTCTTGGTTCAAGTTATGTGGGACAGCCTGTATGTACAATACTCTTCTGTTCAAAGTGCTGGATAACTAGCGCTTTGCTTTATAACAGAGGGGTGATTTCGCTACGAACGCAGTTTAATGCCATGTTTCATGTATTACTCCGCCCCCCCCCCCCTTTTTCCTGTTTCGTCCAGAATAAATCCGAAGTAGGCAACGGTCTGCAGCGACGGCAGGCCAATAAAGTGTAGACTTTGCTGTAAGAAACAGTGGCGCCGTATATTATGGTTAGGATGGGACACGGTGCACCCCGGGTTTCGTCACTTTTTGTGGATAATTGACCGCACCTTCTGGGAACTGGATAATAAACGCACTTAACAGTACAGGCTTACGCAGCCGAAAACACAATAGAAGAAAGTTTGCGAAGTAGATGTACTGTGTACAGTGGAGTCCTGAAGTTTGCACTCAACCGTTTTTATGAAGAAAACGCGCGAGTGGGTGGCCTGCGCTCCCTGTCGGCTGCTTTTGGCGCCGCCAGCAGACGACTAGGAAGCGCTTGATCACCTACTAACTAGACTCAGAAATCGACGGGCAGACCAGCAACGAACGCCAGGCCAAGGTTACGATCGAGTATAAAGCGCAGAAAGCTCAAAGCGGAGCCTGTAGTTGCCGCTAGCAGCTGTGAAGCTTCTATTGCAATGGCCTAGGGGCACCACGATAGGCGGCCGCTGCAAATGTACACATGGGCTTGGCTTTCATTTCCTTCCAAAAGCGCGTTTCCGAAATATGCCCCCGACATTTGTTTTTGAAGTTGCCATTTTGAAAAGCTGGTCACAAAACCTAGCGCAGATATAAAGCAGCACACTGCAAGAAACACCTGCCAGCGCGATGGCCGAGTGGTTCTACGCTCACGCATGCAGTCTGTCTTTAATAGCACATCCACGTGACGAGCGGCTGCACGGGCAATTTCGCAACCCGCACACAGCGCGTCCCGCTGCGCAGTGCACGCAAACGACGCAAGGCGAGCAGGTGACGCAGTCGGAAAACACGTGTGTTCAGACTATACTACGCTTCGCTCTGTCGACCTGTTTGCCCAGCATTATCATCGTTCGAGTGAGCTCGGTGAACCAACTATAGCGGATAGGATGGCCGCGAAGCTTTCAGAAGACTTCCTGAAATTGGCCGAACTTCTCAGCGTGCCGCAATTTTCTGTGACTAACACGTGACCACACTACTGTGCACGTGACTGAGACAGACTGTACTGCTTGCGTTACTGTTATCACCGCCCGTCGACTCCCCCCCCCCCTCCCCCCCCCCCTCGTCTCTACCCCATTTTTTAGTCTCTTTTCTAAGGTGCACCAATGCTACTTCGCCGTCCCTACATTTTTATGACAAATAAACCTATCTCTCTCTTCGGCGAAGCTGTAGTGGTGAAACAAGCCGAGAACACGCTGAGAAATTGATGTCCACCTCTTTTTGACAGCGTAAAAAATTATGCATATCTGTCAAGGACTGGGATATGATTACTTGCACTCCCTGAATTGGAGGGGATGGGGCGACAACAAACCCACCCCGCGTGCATTTGTGGGTGGTTCGACTGCTCACCGGCGATAAGATCCACGCCTGGTCGACCGTGGACCAGAGGCATGAGACGGGAGGCGGCGTAAAAACAAACTCAATTTAATAAAATAAAATCATGCCAGCAACATGATAAAAACAAAAGTATAAGAAAACTGCAAGTAGATGGTGCAAAGCTTCGCGAAAGGCGTGCGTGTCACACACAACACACACTCTGACGCGACGCGCGACACGCAGCACACCACGTGGGAATTTCTAAAACTGGCGAAATAAACAAAAAAATACGCGGCACAAATCAAAAATACACGCGATAATAAACGCGGCAAACACTACACTAACAGAACGCACAAAAATTTGCACGCGATGAATGATAAAATAAAAGGTGAAACGTGATTGAAAAAAAGAAAGGAAGAGTCCGGCGGAAAGTTCTGAGAGCTGCAGGTTGGAACGCGAGGCTTATCTGTGGCGTGCTCGCCGAGATCCCGATCTAAATAGCGTTGGGCTGCTGGTACCTCGCTGCCGAAGATCTTGACGGACTTGCACCGTCCATCGATCTACCGGCGAAGACACCACCGGCCTGGGGGTTTCAGACTGCCGACCATATCTTCAGCTGTCTCTCGGCGCCCGGCCAAGCCCGCTCCGCCTTCCAAACTACTCTGTCTGCTCGCCGAGGCTAGCTCTTCCCTTGTCACGCTCTGGCGACCCACGTGACCAACGGGTCCGGCGAGCTCAGGAAGAATGGGGAGCCCTTTTCCCTTTCGCCGTGCAAGCGGCGCTACGGCTGCGGCGGCAATGGCGGCCATCTCGAGACCACGCACTTTATGACAATATCCCACGCACGGTGGGAATCGGTGAAAGTGAAGCTTTCATGCGCCAGCAAGGCAAAATGTTCCATTACGACGAAAGGTGCGCTGCAGATTTTAGTGATGAACCCGTCTCTCGGCCACAATGGTGAACTTTATATAGCAAGCGGAACTTTTATTCAGTATTAAAATGCGCTGAATCAGAAGACACGACGTGCTCAACCTTGCAGAAGTGCGCCACAGCGTCTCAATGTGTTGAGTTACACAAGTGAAATTCGTAGAGGTGTTGTATTCCGCCTTCTTATGCGTGCGCCCGCGGCAATGGTTAGAGCAGTGGGCTTCTGTGCTGGGCGAATTGGGCTCGAAACCAACTATATGTATATATATATATATATATATATATATATATATATATATATATATATATATATATATATATATATATATATATATATATATATATTAAAAAGGAAAAACAGAAGACAGGCTTTCAGAAGGAAAAAGTTTGCTGTCATGCTAACTACGAAGTCTGGGATATTTAAATGCGAAGTTATTTTTAACGCTGCACATTTCTCGCCTGCGCAGCCCGCACGCGGAGCGCGAATGGCAATATTTATGGAATATGCCATTCGCATTCGCATATGCCATGGAACCTACGGAATATAAGAGCTGCGCTAAGGCACTATAGCTAGTGAGATAAAAGCTTACGGTACATGGGAGCTGTGAAAATAGCTGAGTTTGCTCGCAACTAACGCATTCGTCTAAGTAAAGATAGAGGCTGTTTCCAGCTCAAACTTAGAGGACAAGACCTCTCCTTATGTACAAGCAGTGTATTGATGCGCGCACTGACGGCGGTATTTTTACAATGCTTGCCTAATAGCGTAAGAACTGGAGGGGTAACATTCTCAGATGCTGATAACAGTAAATGGGGCGTGCACTAAAAAAAAATGCCCACTTTTAGCATTTATCTTGTCCCCAAGCAATAAGCGCCATTTGTCGTGCGTTCATTTCCTTTTTTTAACACTGTGCGCAAGCAACTTTACTGTCAGGAACACAATCTCACGCTGATACGCGCAGCCGTTGGTGACCTGAAATCATCGGGGGCGTAGCGTTAGAGAAAGGAAAGGCACGCAAGACGGATGGCGCTAATTACTATTTTGGAGACGAGATAAGCTACATCAGGAAACTTTTCTTTTGGGTTCTTCGGGTGGTGGGGGGGCTGTTATCCTCCGAATCCAAGCGGACCGATTCCGGAGGCACTGTGGATGCAAGCATACAAGCAGGAGATATCTTGCGCTAAATAAACAGGGCAGGGTCACGTGACCGGAAAGCGAGGAGATTTCTAGGCTGCTCCGACGGCAATACCGGGAGCGCCTCTATGCGTTCTGATCTCAGGATTGGAGCAATCGGAAAGGATCCTAATGCAGCCAGAGCACATTTTTTCGATCATCCGAACAAGATCGACCTTATGGGAGCCTTCTAGTTCGCTCGAAAACAACCCAGCCAAAAATGCTGTTACAGTATGGTTATAGGATGATAGCTTTCCTTCGGCGTATGTTGCTGCTCTTTATAGATTTTCACGACGAAGTTTTATAGATTTCCACGACTGCCACTGTGTGCGGCTGCACACAGTGGCAGTTATCCACGCTCCGACAACAGGATAAAATGTGAGAAAGTGGTGCCACCGCACTGGAACTATCGGCCCCATTGTCCTCCGTACATTTCTGAGCGACTGGGCGAGCTTTGCGGAAAACACAGGAGGCCTATCACACGTATTCTTAAGCCATCCTCGACTCGAAGCTCTGCCTCCCCTCCACCGAGTTGAGCATAACACCGCCCCTCAAGTGAAGTATGCGATATGCTTTTATGGAATTGCCGTGGACTGTTAGTTAGGCGCAGTGAATGCTTTAGCCGAGGGGCGGCGCTGCCATCGACTTTCTCTCATACGACATGGCGGGTGCAGTGGCGGGGCAGCAGCGTCCAGGTTTACTTTATGCGGACGACATTGCGTTGCTAGCCAACAAGCGAAGCGGTTTGCGACGTCTGACTACTATCTGTGGACAATTTAGGCCTGAAATTTGGAGTTAGAAAATCGGGTGTTACGGTATTCAATGAAAACGGTGGACGGGCAGTGGCAATACAGGGCCAGGAAGTACCTCGGGTAAAAGAATATAAATACCTTGGTATATGGATAAACGAAGGCAACGGACATATGGAAACACAGTAAAAAACAGTGACAGCGAAAGGGAAGAGAAACGCAGCCATAATGAAGCACACAGCGTTATGGGGATACAATAGATACGTGGCGCTCCGGGGTATCTGGAAAGGTGTAATGGTTCCAGGACTTTTGGAAATGCGGTTGTTTGCGTTAAATCAGGGGTACAATCAGGACTCGATGGGAGCCAAAGGTCAGTGGGACGCCTCGCATTGGGCGCTCACGGGAAGACTACAAATGAAGCTGCGTATGATGATATAGGCTGGACAAGTTTTGAAGTGAGGGAAGCTCGCAGTAAAATTCATTATGAAGAACGACTGAGGAACATGGAAGAAAGTAACTGGGCTGGGAGAGTGTTGAGGTATCTGTACAGGAAAAACATTGATTCGCAGTGGAGGAAAAGAACTAGGAAGCTTACTAGCAAGTATGTGGCCTGTAGGTTGAGCAACACAAACAAAAAAAACGTCGAGAGAAAGCCAGACAGGCTGAAATAATAATGGGTAGCGGCATTAGTAAAGAAACCTCCCATAAGTAACTAAAGAGGGAGCTTGAGCTCGGGTGCTTCTATCTAAATACATGTAAAAGGAGAACTCGTTTTTCTCGGCAATGACTGTACCATGTTTGACGAGGTTTGTTGCACGTAAAAAGAAAAAGTTAAAATCTAGGGACTGTTGGTTTCGAATTTTTGATTTAGGTCATCTTTTGATTAAAAATTGGCAAACATCGCAAATTTTCAGAAAATGAAACTATCAGGTTTACAACTCTGCAACTCAGCAATGAAAAATTATATCAATTATGTGAATTGCACCCAATAGTACATCTAAAGCGTACAAAGTTGATATATTACACATGAATCTAAAAAAATATAGTAATGTGGAAATAGAGCTTTTCCAGACCCCTTGTATCCAATTCACGTAAAATATAAAATGACATATCAAATTTGCCTGCTTTCAATGATCTAAGGAATGTCAATTACAGAACCGCGATATCTGTTTTTGACGCCGTGCTATTAATTCGTAAACTTCGTGCTTCTATTTTTTCGGACTTTCGAATTTTTGAAAATTATTTTAACAATATTGTTACGTAGGAAGACACCGACGAAAAGCTATTTACAAGTATATTTACAAGGCTACAAGGCAATACGCTGCGCTTGGCCAAGAGGCAACAGCCCGCGCTAGCTTCTAATCGTCGTCGTCGTCTTCACACTGCTCGCCTTTCGTGATCGCACATATTGTGCCGTAGCACTACCCCCGGCGGCAAAAGCGCCGTCCCGGAGCGACTAAAGGCCGGACTCTGAAGCAGTGTAGTAGCTCTTGAGCCTACTGACGTGCACGGCATCACTAGACACCAGAGTAGATGACGAGGTTGAGCTCACAGGAGCAATTTCATAAGTCACAGCGTCACCTGGCGCAGCACGCGGTAGGGCCCTGTGTATCGCGAAAGGAGCTTTTCGGAAAGTCCGACGTGACGACAGGGCGACCACAGGAGCACGAGTGCACCAGGCGAAAACTGTACGTCACGGTGGCGGGCGTTGTACTGGCACTGCTGAGTGGTTTGTGAGGCCGTCAGTCGAGCACGGGCAAGCTGGCGTGCATGGTCGGCGAGGGCGATGGCGTCGCGCATACTCGCTTGTTGAGACCGCAGCAGGAGGAAGTGCCGTGTCTAAGGGCAAGGTAGGTTCGCGACCGTACAGTAGATAAAAGGGAGAAAATCCAGCGGTGTCGTGCCGGGAAGAATTGTACGCAAATGTTACGTAAGGAAGGGCAATGTCCCAGTCGTGGTGGTCCGTGGAAACGTACTTGGCCAGCATATCGGTAAGAGTACGGTTTAACCGCTCTGTCAGGCCATTGGTTTGAGGATGGTATGAGGTAGTCAGTTTGTGTTGAATGGAGCAGGAACGCACAATGTCAGCGATAACTTTCGAGAGAAAGTTTCGACCACGGTCAGTAAGGAGCTGTCGCGGGGCGCCATGAAGCAAGATAATGTCACGCAAGAGAAAGTCCGCGACGTCAGTGGCGCAACTGGTAGGGAGAGCCCGAGTGATAGCGTATCGGGTGGCGTAATCAGTCGCGACGGCTACTCATTTGTTCCCAGAGGATGACGTGGGAAAGGGACCGAGGAGGTCTAATCCAACACGAAAGAACGGTTCCACGGGGACGGTGATCGGCTGGAGATGACCGGCAGGTAGCACCTGAGGTGTTTTCCGACGCTGGCAGGGATCACAGGCAACAACATAGCGTCGAACGGAGCGAGCGAGACCAGGCCAATAGAAGCGGCGGCGGACGCGGTCGTACGTGCGGGTTACCCCAAGATGTCCTGCAGTGGGTGCGTCATGCATCTCAAAGAGCACAGTCTGTCGTAGCTGTTTTGGCACGACAAGAAGAAGGTCAGAGCCGTCAGGGAGGAAGTTCCTTCGATACAGAATGCCGCCCTGGAGGACATATCGGCGAACGGATGCGTCGGTAGGTGTAGAGCGCAGACGCTCGATAAGTGCTCGCAGCGATAGGTCTCGGTACTGCTCATCGGCGATGTGAGCGAAGGCAGACAGAGAAAATGCCGTTGGCGCTACTACTGTCGGCGTCGTCAGGCTCGTCGACCGGGTAGCGAGACAGGCAGTCAGCGTCCTTGTGTAGTCGGCCAGATTTATAGGTGACAGTATACGAATATTCTTGGAGGCGTAAGGCCCAGCGACCAAGTCTTCCTGTAGGATCTTTCAGTGAGCATAACCAGCAAAGCGCGTGATGGTCTGTGACAACGGAAAAGGATCGGCCATATAAGTATGGGCGGAATTTCGCAACCGCCCAAACTAGGGCCAGACACTCACGCTCAGTGATGGAATAGTTGCGCTCCGCGGGTGAGAGGAGCCTGCTGGCGTAAGCGATAACCCGGTCGTGGCCACGCTGGCGTTGTGCCAGTACCGCGCCAATTCCGTGACCGCTGGCATCAGTACGGACTTCGGTAGGCGCAGAAGGATCGAAATGGGCCAGAACCGGAGGCGTTGTGAGAATGTCGATTAGATGTAAGAATGCAGAGGCCTCGTTATCGCCCCACTGGAAAGGGGCGTCCTTTTTCAAAAGCTCGGTTAGTGGTCGTGCTATGGCGGCGAAATTTCTCACGAAACGGCGGAAGTACGAACAAAGGCCGATGAAGCTGCGCACATCCTTGACACACTTCGGAACAGGGAAGTGCGCAACAGCGGATCTTGCCTGGATCTTGCCTGGGTCCGGTTGCACTCCGTTCGCGTCAACGAGATGTCCAAGGACGGTAATCTGGCGACGGCCGAATTGGCACTTGGATGCGTTGAGTTGCAGACCGGCTCGACGAAAAACGTCCAGGACTGCTGAGAGGCGCTCGAGGTGCGTAGCGAACGTGGGGGAGAACACGATAACGTCGTCCAGGTAGCACAGGCACGTGGACCATTTGAATCCGTGAAGAAGGGAGTCCATCATGCGTTCAAAAGTGGCAGGGGCGTTACATAGACCGAACGGCATCACTTTGAATTGATAAAGACCGTCGGGTGTGACAAAAGCAGTCTTCTCGCGGTCGAGATCGTCCACGGCAATCTGCCAGTAGCCGGAGCGAAGGTCAATAGAGGAGAAATAGCGAGCACCGTGGAGGCAGTCAAGGGCGTCATCAATCCGAGGGAGGGGATACACGTCCTTTTTGGTAACCCTATTAAGGTGCCGATAATCCACGCAAAAGCGCCATGAGCCATCCTTCTTTTTGACCAGTACTACAGGTGACGCCCATGGACTATATGATGGTTCAATAATGTTCTTGGCAAGCATTTTGCGAACTTCTGCGTGAATAACTTGACGCTCAGCTGGTGACACTCGATACGGGCGGCGATGAATAGGAGGGGCATCGCCGGTATTAATGCGATGTTTGACAGCTGTAGTTTGGGCCAAAGGACGATCGTTAAAGTCAAAAATATCGTGGTAGGAAAACAGAACGCGGTAGAGTTCACGAGCGTGCTCGGACGGCAAGTCGGGGGCAATCATTTTCTGGAAGTCGGCGATGGTACAATTTGCCGACTGCGATGGTAGAGGAGTATCGGATGAAGTGTCGTCAACTGCAATGGATGCTACTGAGTGATCTTCGAAGGAGCAAAGGTGGGCCAGAGACATCCCACGTGGCAGCACTTTTGTCGTCAAGCCAAAGTTGACCACTGGCAGGCAGACGCAATTCTCCGTAACAGATAAAACTGTATGAGGTACTGTGATCCCGTGTGTAAGGAGGACGTCTTGCATAGGAGCCGCGATGTAGTGACCGTCGGGGACTGGTGGGGATGACACTAGGTCAACGTAGGTCAGTGCCGAACGTGGCAAGCGAACGAAGTCGGCGGAACTGAGGCGACTGGGTTGAGGTTCAGCAGGATCGAGAACAGGCAGGTCAAGGCGGAGAGTACTGGGCGGAACAATCGATGAGAGCAGAATGTGCGGAGAGGAAGTCTAAGCCGAGGATGATGTCGTGGGGACAGTGGGCGATGACTGAATAGCACGATTGTTGAGCGATCGGCGAAGGAGACGCGGGCGGGACACATACCAATAACGGGGGCTGTTCCGCCATCGGCGACACGGACAACAGGCGTCGTGGCGGGCGTGATAAGTTTCTTGAGCCGGTTACGAAGGTCAGCGCTCATTACGGACAAATGCGCCCCAGTGTCTATGAGTGCAGACACAGAAACACCGTCGACTTGCACGTCAAGAAGGTTCAGATGAGTGGGCAACGTCAGGAGAGGATTTGGCGGCGTAGGGAGCAATGCAGCGTCACCTCGAGGCGCTGCATCGTCTAGTTTTCCGGCTGGGAGCGGCGTCCGAAGGGAGTCTGCGAATAGGAGCGACGGGGCTGGGGAGAGCGAGATTGTCGTCGTTGGGGCGAAGGCGAACGAGAATAGGGGCGGTTCGTTGCAGGAGAATCAGTGGCGGCATTATCGGAGCGTGCGGCATAGGGACGAGAAGGGCCACCTGGGGAGCGAGAGTAGGCACTGTAAGTAGACCGGATCGGGGAACTCCAGCGACTGCGACAGTGCCGAGAAATGTGCCCGATTCGATGGCAGTAGAAACAAATGGGCTTGTCGTCAGCAGTGCGCCATTCAGATGGGTTGCGGAAACGTGGTGGGTAAGAAGAAGCGGGACGGGGCGGAATGGAAGAAGCCGGGCGGGTATCAGGGCGATGGGCCGAGCAGATGGTGTGAAGCCCCATGTTTTCGAACTCCTGGCGGACAACTGCCTGGATCAGTGAGACCGTGACTGCAGATGTGTTGGTGGGACTGGAGTCGAAGGCAGCCGGATAGGCGGCCTCGATCTCACGCCGGACGATCCTGGTAACATCAGCAGTGTTGTTGGGACGAGGAGCGTCGGCACAGGAAGATGTCGCAGGGGTGTTGGGCAGACGGGCAAACTTCTGGTCAATACGTCGGCTTTTGGCGAGTTCCAGGCGGCGGCACTCTTTTATAACAGCACCCACCGTCGCTACGTTGTTGCACACGAGCAAGTTGAAGGCGTCATCGGCAATGCCTTTGAGGATGTGGGAAACCTTGTCTGACTCAGTCATGTGGGTGTCAACTTTGCGGCACAGAGCCAAGACGTCCTGAATGTACGTGACATAGGGCTCTGTGGACGTCTGCACACGGCCGGAAAGCGCCTTCTGCGCGGCAAGTTGGTGACCGTAGGGGTTGCCGAACAAGTCTCGAAGCTGTGTCTTAAGGGAATCCCAACTGGTGAGCTCATCTTCGTGCGTGCGATACCAAACTCTAGGTGTGCCACAGAGGTAAAAGAATACGTTGGCGAGCATAATAGTAGGGTCCCACCGGTTATTGCGGCTGACGTGTTCATACAGGCTGATCCAGTCATCGACGTCTTCCCCATCTTTGCCTGAGAATACGCCAGGATCACGGGGAGCGGGGAGAGTGATGTAGGTCGTCGAAGTGGCAGCAGGTGTCGGAGCCGGCGGAGTCGGGTTGTCGTCGCCGGGAGCCATGAAGGAAGGCTCAACGTACCGTCCACTGCGAAGCTCCGTGACGAGGTACAGGGAACGTCCACCTCCACCAGATATGTTACGTAGGAAGACACCGACGAAAAGCTATTTACAAGTATATTTACAAGGCTACAAGGCAATACGCTGCGCTTGGCCAAGAGGCAACAGCCCGCGCTAGCTTCTAATCGTCGTCGTCGTCTTCACACTGCTCGCCTTTCGTGATCGCACATATTGTGCCGTAGCAATATTGAAGCCCTAATAGAAATTCCGCTTCCAACAGTCACTAGAACTTATCTTTCTCTCTCAAACGCAACAAATTTTATTAAAATTGGCCAGGGAGTTAACTCAGAAAAGCGTTTCTGCGTTTTACATGTATTTGAATAGGCCGCGTCGGAGTTGGGCGTGAGCTAAACCTTCCTCGTAAGAGGAAAAAAAACGGCGTCAGGAAAGAAACAATTTATAATAACTCAAAGGGAAGCTCATTACTTTTCGAAGCGAGATCACGATGCCTTAGAACACGAACCTATAAAGCGAGATATAAGAGGGAAGAAGAGGTATGTGCTTGCTGCAGTAAAGCTAGGGAAAGGATGAAGCATGTTTTATTAGAATGCGAAGATATCTGCCCAGCGGTCCATTTAGTCACCAATGGACTTTTTGAAGCCCTTGGGTTCGTCGAGAGCAGGCGAAAAGTAAACATGTCCGCAATAGAGATTAGTAAGGGGCTATTGGAAGATTGGTGGAAGAAAAGTAAAAGTGGTGAAACGACAAAAAACTGGGTCGTGCAAAGTTCACAATAGGAGGTCAGAAAATTTGGTTATGGGAACTCATCGCGAGTCTTTTTCTCTTTCTTTTTAACCTAGGTACTACATTAACCAGTATAATAGCAAGAGCTTGGTGGCGCAACCCACCGCCCCGTTACAAAGGGGATGCTCATAACATCCATCCATCCATCCATCCATTGAGTTGCGGTATGGTGTCATGAAATAAAGAAACATTCTAGAATACGGGGTATGGCTTGGGCCAGCATTTTTGTTGCCCTTTCTCTTACATCGGCTTAGGTGCATTAAGCTCACCTTCGAGACTACTGCCAACGTGACGATGGCCGTCTCGTCGATAGGACAATTTTTGTGCCCAGGGGAACCCTGCCCATACATAATTTCGCATGTCCACTATAGTTAAAGAGAAAACTTTTACATATGATTGCGGGACTAAATATAGTTCAGTGCGCCTCTCAATTCGATACATCGCCGCGAGGCTTCGAGGAAACCCCGTTTTCGTCTAAGGAGACGCGCGTTCCACGTGTAGGCCTTCCTCCCCACATTTTTTTTCTTTTGTTAATCCCAGAACTCTCCATATAATCTTTCTCGCCGAGAATCTTTGATCGCGCTTACAAGGGGTTACTTCTTTTTCGGGTGCAAAATTGCTTTTAAAAGCGACGTTTCTTCTCTCGCTTTCACAGGGCTTCCGCTCTTTCGATTCAAAGTGCCGTTGTCCTTGGCGCCTGTCATAGACAACGACAGGCTGGAAATTGACCGATATCGAACGGACGAGCTATGTTTCGTACCTGCCGTAATGTGCCGACTTAACTAGGCACAATATTAAAATAATCCGTGCTGGAACATTAAAGTAACAAAGAAAAGGGTTAGAAAAATGTCTATAGTGAAGTGACTGGTGGGTGGTGTTCGGAGACCTCGACCCAAGTGCATGTTAATAAAGAATTGTGCAGGCGTGTCGAAAGCCACTGTACTGTTCGACGTTGCTTCCAGTCCGGATCTGGCAATGTCTGTCGAATGCGCTCCAATCCATTTTTTTTTCTTCTGTAAATTTCATTCTCGTGATCAGGTTTCCCTGTGTATAATTGACCTAGGTAACTCCTTCACAGACTCTAGAGGCTGTCTGGCGATCCTGAACTCTTGTTCCCTTGCCCGGCTATTCATGATTATCTTTGTCTTCTGCATATTAATCTTCAACCCTACTCTTTTACTCTGACTGTTAAGGTCTTTAATCATTTGTTGTAACACGTTCCCAGTGTTCCTGAACGGGACAATGTCATCTGCAAATCAAAGGTTGCCCAGATATTCGTCGTTGAGCGTCACTCCTAAGCTTTCCCAGTTTAATAGCTTGATTACTTCTTGCAAGCACGCAGCGAATAGCATCGGAGATTGTGTCTCCTTGTCTGACCCCTTTCTTTATAAGCATCTTCCTACTTTCCTTGTGGAGACTTAAGGTAGATATTTTCCAAGATATTGACGTAAGCGACCTGTACTCCTTGATTACGTAATTCCTCTGTGACTCCTGGTATCTCGACTGAATCAAATGCATTTTCTTAATCTATGAAAGCCATGTTGAGAGGCTTATTGTACTCTGCCGATTTCTCGATTACCTGATTGATGACATGGAAGTGGCTCATTGTAGAGTATCCCTTCCTGAAACCTGCATGTTCCTTTGACTAAAGTCGAGTGTCGCTCTTATTCTATTGAAGATTATCTTGGTGAATATATTATATAATATTGGAAGTAAGCTAATGAGCCTATAGTTTTTAGATTTCCTATAGAAGTTTTCCTTTTTTGTGGATTAGAATAACGTCGGCATTCTTCCAGTTCTTTGGAACACTTGAAGTCGATAGCAAGTTTTTATAAAGGGCGGCTAGTTTTTCAAGCCTTATGTCTCCATTATCTTTGATTAAATCGACTGGTGGTCCTTCTCCTGCCACTTTTTTCCCGTTTCAAGTCTTGCAAGCCCCTTCTAACTTCATCGCTAGTTATAGAAGGAGCCTCTGTAACCTGTTCATTACTACTTAGAATGGAGGTATCGTGGCTGCTTTGGGTACTGTACAGGTCAGCATAGAATTCTTCCGCTGCTTTTACTATATCTTCGAGATTGCTGATGATATATAACAAATAATAAATAAAAATAAATAATAATAAATATAAATAATAATAATAATAATTAATAAATAAAAAATATTACCCTGCCTATCTTTATAGCAGCTCACAAACAACAGCGTGCTTGTCAATCCAAGCAGAAAATGACGGACACAGCAACAAAATTTCCCTCTTCAGTTCACAGCCCTGCACTATCCGTGCACAACAAACCGATCTTGAAACTCTGGCCTTCCTGAACCATTGCCTACTGCTTATAAAGTTCCGTGTGCTATCTTCGGGCTCGATGCAGCCTGCAGGACTCAGTCGTCTGTGGCAGTGGGTCATTCTTCTGAAAGCTCACCTATTTTGCACAGGAATGTACGGCAGCATGGCCTGTGACGCCTGCACATTCCAGAAGAGCGTCGTCCATCTTAAGCACTGTCCGCGATCGGGTGTATAAACGACCACTCTCTGTCGGCTGTTTCTTTAGAGGAAACCATATTGGGACAATATCATAGCCATTTATCGGCGCCCAGGGCTGCGGACACTCTTCTTCGGGCCCCCACGCTTGCAAGCTAGTGGCGGTGTGCCTGCGTCACTGTGTAGACGCTTTGCTTTTGCACGCCTGTCGATTGAGTTCGCCGTTGAGGCCTGTGTCTTCAATCATGGTGTCCGTCATGTCCCTCTTACCTTTCGGTGCCGGAGAGTGAACCAGATAATGTTCTCGTTAATCACCGTAATATATCTTGTTCTTCCTTTCTACCCAAGCATGAAAGGACGCATTGCATACCAATGATTATATTTACCAAGGTTCATTCATGTGCTGCTGCACGGGTTTCTTAGCTAATTTCTGCAAAGAGTAAACAAAAATTTTAATGCAGCCGCATTTAATTTCTCGCCTACTGAATGCTTTACACGCTGCACATGGGGGCGAGCACGGTAGCGCATGGGACTGGTTTAGGTTATCCGCAACGCTCTTAACCGATACTAGATTTACTTGCGGCTCGGAGCAGCCCCCTAGTACACCATTTCCCTCTTGCTTTTAGGTGTGGTACATTTCAAAAACTTTCATTCCGGCATGACATTTATCTCTATGAAGATGTATGTTGCAAATAAGCGAACAAGCTGTAGCCGACTGTCTGTAGCTGGATATGCGTTTTAAAGGCTAGGCAAACTGCCCGGCTGTATCATAAGTCATGATGAGAGAAACGGCAACAAATGTTGGACAATTGGCCGTTTTTGTCCCCCCAAACATAAGCGTCCTTCGACCGCTTAAAACAAAATTGTGTAAAGACAGTGCAATCTGCCCTGTGTTCTGGCACACTGTCAAAATATCGATAGAAGAGGCGCTTGAAAAAGTGGGCTTTTTCCAAGCCAAGGTAGCTTCATAGATATCCAGAGCCATTTGTTGCCCTCTAAGCGGAGAGCTAACAGGTGTGAATGTCTCCCCCAAGGTTACCGCTTCAGACAGCGTCGAGGATGTCGAAGGGACGCGAATGGACGTGGTGGAAAGAAACCAGAGCACACGTTGATCGCTGCCGCCAGCAGTGTCCAGCATGGAAGGGTCTACACGGACGCAAGAAAAGCACTCCTTGGCACTATGTTTCGCGCACCGCTTTATGTGCTTGGCATGCCTTTAATGCCCGCTGGCGTCCCGGTAAAGATGTATTGCTCCTGCGGGTGGAAAACGTTCGCCCAGTGCTTTCGTCGGGCCAAGCGTCGTCACAAGCAGTAGCAACGCCCGAAGCGTTTAAAGTGCAGACGCTCAGACAGAGATTGAACCTGTCAAGTACGAATGTATACTCGACGATCAACGTGCTTCAGAGGGGCGTATTGATCGGTCCCCCCCCCCCGCAGAATCCGACAGCAAAATGTGCACTGCAGCGCCTTTCGTCACGTTTCATCTGAACATAACTCGAGCTTGTCTTAAAGAACAACAAAGAAACAATTACAGGGTTTCTTAAGATCTCTCATAAGAGGTGAACGGCGAAAGCCTACTCTTCCTCCTCTTATCATTCGCCTCTTTCTCTTTGCCTCTTCTCTTTCTTTTAGTCATTGCTGCTTCACTACTAAGCATTTTTAGTCATATGCAATGAATTGTGGTCATTACAAGCCGTCGCTTGACATGTTGGTCATATCAGTCATTAGTAGTCATTACAAGTCATTTCAGTCATTACTGCTCACTAGTAAGCATTTTTAGTCATCTGAAATCAGATTTTTTTTCATTACCTTCAATGCCCGAAGGTGTTACAGAAGAGAGTGGGAGGTAAAAAAATAGATAACTGATGTGATTGTGGGCTCCTAGTATATACAATAATTGTCGACAGCGGATTTAAAGGAAGAAGCACTTGGAATGGTGAAGGAGGTGGGCAGGTGGATCCATTCCCTGGATGTTATTGGCCAGAATGAATCGGAAAATAAGTTAGTATGGCAAAAAGGAATTTGAACTTTATGACGGTGATTAGTACGGCAATACAAATAATATGGCTCATTAGGACGTTCATTTTTCAGATGTGCATTATAATATTTGGGGTTTTACGTGCCAAAACCACTTTCTGATTATGAGGCACGCCGTAGTGGAGGACTCCGGAAATTTCGATCACCTGGGGTTCTTTAACGTGCACCTAAATCTAAGCACACGGGTGTTTTCGCATTTCGCCCCCATCGAAATGCGGCCGCCGTGGCCGGGATTCGATCCCGCGACCTCGTGCTCAGCAGCCCAACACCATAGCCACTGAGCAACCACGGTGGGTTGATGTGCATTATGAAATATCTTATGAAATAAGGAGAAACGAAACACTTTTCCGCGCAGAGAAAGGTTAGCAAGGTTCAAAGTGTGTTTCATTCACAATACACTTGAAAAGCGGGAATAATTTGACAGAATGAAACGCGCACTATCGTTTTTTTACCAATTCTAATTGGTGATTAAGAAATTATTTACTGAGATCCCACAATGCGCATGTATATTCAAGCTCAGACCTTACAAGTGTTTTGTATAATGTTAATTTAAGAGAAGATGGTGCCTTTGAAAAGTTGCGGTGTAAGAAACCTAACGTGCGATTAGCATTGTTAACAACGTAGTTAACATGGGTTTTCCAAAAAAGGTTAGCAGTCAGGTCAACGCCTAAATACTTGTACGTGGTAACCTCGTCTAGTACAGAGCCATCAATGTGATGAACAGGAGGGTTACAAATAGAAGGTTTTCGGGAGATTCTGATTACAGTTTTTAACGTTCAAATACATTTGCCATGCGTTGCACCAGTTAGTTATAGCGTCGAGGTCAGATCGAAGTGCTGCAAGATCAGTGTCAGATGATGATATGCGATTAATTACGCAGTCATCAGTGTATAGCCTGGTATACACTGATGATTGGTATACACTGGTGCATGATTGAACTACGTTATCCAGGTTATTAATGTAGACTGAAAATAAAAGCGGCTGAGGACAGAACCCTGTGGCACACCGGAAGTAACTGGACAGAAAGAGGAATCAAAATTGTTGGCTCTCACAAATTGCGTTCTATTAGAAAATTTTCAAGCCAGGCAAAAATGTTAGGATCGATGTTTAATTTGCTTAGCTTTAAACGAAGTAGAGGGTGAGAGACAAGGTCAGACGCTTTCTGAAAATCCAGGAATATGCAGTCGACAAAACACCCATTGTCAGGATTTTCCCTTTATTCATTACTTCTCTCCACCTTGCGGGTTTCCGCAGAACTACTACGTCAAACTCTTGCCTTTGCTTCGTGTTGTCAAGAAATTCGACTTCGCCCTGCCATAGCTCAGATGGTAGAGCGGCTGCCCCGGAAAGGCGGTGGTCCCGGGTTAGAGTCCCGGACCAGGACGAATTTTTCTTCAACTATGAGGCTTTTCTTTCGAGGAACCCGTATGGGTTTCCTTTGTAGCGATTGCTACGAACGGGTGGATGTCTGATTTTCCCTTTATCCATTACTTCTCTCCACTTTGCGGGTTTCCGCAGAACTACTCCGTCAAGCAGCAAAATGTTCATTGGTCAAGCTAATTAGTTGCGTCCTACAGGAAAATGATTTACGAAACCCATGCTGTTTCGACGTAAATAATGCATTAGACTCGAGGAAATCAACTAAACATGAGTAAATAATGTTCTAATAGTTTGCAAAGAATGATAATGATATAGGTCCGTAACTATATGGTGAATTGACGTCACCGGACTTGAAAAGTGGTACCACCTTGCCCACCTTCCAATCGCGGGGTAACTGGGCAGAAGCGATGGACTGAAAAAAGCCCTGTTAATATAATAGAGGAGTACATTGCAGTGTTCTTCAAAAATTTTGAGTTGATACCGTCCGTTCCGCATGACGAAAACAATTTCAAGTTTTTCATTAAGTGCAACACACCAAAAGAATCTATAAGCAGAGGATCCCTCGGTGGGTAATCCATCCTACAAAACGCAGATGATACTTGGGAATCAGCTGACACTTAGAAAAAAAGACATTGCGAACGTTTCGTTTAACATGGAACAACATTTAGAAAGTGGAATAGGGACGCTGCCATTATTGTTTAATGAGATTGTACTGTCTTTTGAACCACCAATTATGTTCCAAAACTTTTTAGGATTTTCTACAGGTGATGATGGGACAGCTTTATTGCAAAAAACATCCTTCGCTTGACATGCTGCATTTTTAAATGCTAAAAATGCGAGATGGTACTTAATCCACAACTCAGAGTTGTTCGATCGCTTAGCTTTGCGAAACTTGCGCTTTTTTTTTTTATTGAGAAGGCGTTTTAAAGTATTATTTAACCACGCCGAACGATGTCCGCAAGGAATAATAAGCAATGACAAACTTATTAATCAGGTACTTCACTTTATTTTTAATCGAAGACTAATTATATTCCCTGGTTCGTTCCGAAAAGGTTAGGCATGTAGTCATCAATGAAATGTGATAATTCCTCGTTAAGCGAAATGAAATCAGCTTTAGAATAATCCCGTATATATTTCCGTTTCTTTAGAGCTCGTTTGATGTTGCCCTCAAGCATAACGTTTATGAAACAATTGTCACTTAGGCGAAGCAACATGTTGAGGCAGGTAACAACATCGGAGAAATTAGTGAGGACGAGGTCAAGTATGTTGGAACTTGTAGACATCGTGCGGGTGGGCTCAGTTATTAGCTGTGCAAAGTTAAAATCATACCAAATTCACAAAAGCCTCTTCTAAACGAGAAGTAACACGGGACATTGGATACATGTCATACCAAATTATTTTAGGGAGATTAAAATCACCCATTAAACATATCATTGAGTGAGAGTACCTGAGTATAATGCTATTCAATACGTCATAAAGCTTAGAACGAAAAGATGAAGGTGCGGTTGGTGAGCGTTAACAGGCACAAAAGATCATGCCACGGTTGCTGATGAGAATACACGTGCACACTAATTCTAAAGTGCTAACGATAGGAATGTGAAAGCAGTGAAAGTTATCAGACACAGCGATTAGGACGCTACCTCCTGCTCTATTAGTGCGGTCACATCGGCAACAACTTGAAATCCTTTTCACATTCAAATATTTCAGCGTTGTATATATTTGAAGATGACCAGGTTTCCGTTAGTATGATGGCATCAGTATTGCACGTGTCAATAAATGATGATAGATCATCACGCTTGTTGACAACGCTACGTATGTTCGAAAAAAAGTGAAATTTCGCCAGAAGGAATAGGTTTTGGTGATTGTTATGACGGAGAGGAAACATGGCCACGGGAGGTGCTTTCACGGTTGTGAATGGATGGAACACGAGCATCAACTTCGCAAACACTATCCATGGACGACACGTACATATAACATTTATTGTTCATATAAAGCTTACTGTATTTAACGGAGTAATGTTTACTGTTAGCCTTCCCGAATTCAGACAGCTTTTTCCGAGATCTACGACTGGAAATGCAATAATCCTCCGTAACACTGATGCCGGCTGCCTTTATTTTCGATCTAGCGGTGAAAATTTATTCCTTCACCATAAAACCCGAAAAACGGGCGATAATTGGGCGGTGTTTATGTGGCAGATATTTCCCTAACCTGTGAGCACGAGAAATGGCTTCATCCATGAGCTGAAGTTCAAGCGTTGACGTCAGTAAATTGCGCATGATTACCTCTTACTCGGCCCACGACTTTGATTGTTTGTCATCCAGCCCATAAAGATTTTTTTCGCGCCGGGATCGGTATTCAAACACGTCTAAGCGTTGATTAATTGCAGTCGTTCCGGTGCGCACAGCAGTTGATACTAAATCGGAGTTAATGACTCAAGCACAACCACCTGAAACAGCCATTTTTTCTTCGACGGTGATGAAACGATCATTAATGTCAGTTATTTGCGTTTCTAAATTCAATTGAATTTCTTTCACTTCGTTAAGTTGTGATAGAACCTCGGCGTGATTTCTGTCAATTTTCGCATTAAGGGATTTTAATAGCGCCACAACGTCGCTACTGTTTTTTACTTGGATCCTTTTTAGGAGGACGGGAGTTCAACTCAATGTCTCCTCCCAACAACTTGGTAACGTCATAGCATTCACATGCAATGTCAAAAAAAAAAAACTCGTGGACATGGAAACAGCAGCAGGTTCACATTGTTTGTGCGCAATGTGAACCTGCTGTGGTCATTACAAGCCGTCATTAGACATATTGGCCATCTCATAGTCGTTATTAGTCATTACAAGTCATCAGCAGTTATTTTAGTTATTACTACTCATTACTAGACATTTCTAATCAATTGTGGTCATTACAAGCCGTTCTTAGACATATTGGTCATTTCGTAGTCATTATGTCATTATTAGTCATTACGAGTCATTATTACCCTCTACCAATCTCTACTATAACGTTATCATTCACTAACTGTCACTATCAATCATTTTTCATTCTTTAATCTGTCTTGATATGGCGTGTTGACGCTTCGGCGGACACTCCGGCGGTCAGGCCTGCTGACACGAACTTCACCACGAGCCTAAAAAGGCTTTCGCCTTAAAAAAACGCTGTCAAATATCGGAGCGCCAAGAGCACGTGCGTGCAGCGAGGTATGCTCCCGTTTGCTGTTGGCAGCGCGCAGACAATTTGTAACATCGGCGAAGGTGCGATGTTGAGTTACGTGGTCTTGCAGCTTCGCGCCGACCAGGCGGTTTCCAGACAATCGCGATTGAGCTCTCTTCATTGCAGGAACGTATCCCGCCTCACAGTGTGTACTTAACGCCGTTTGCCTGTATGGAAGCTGAAAGGCGCCTCGGAAGCTGTTCTCGTGTTCGCACGCAGAGCGGGTGACATGCGCTCTGAGCGACGATGATCGATCGCTGGGCCCCTTGTAATAAAACGGGCCGAATTCCGATATGCCCTGCGGCACTTTCGGAACCTGTCCCTCGCGGGCACTCCTGTCATACGTTAGTGGGCCCCCGATATGGCGACACCCCTGTATGCCCCGCTGCCGCTCGCCGGATTGCTTATGACGCTTCTCGACGCCGGCTCACGCGCGTGCGTGAATGGACAGCGCAGTGCCCAATGTTCCGCTTCGATACACGTCCGGAACTCCATAGAACCTGGAGCACGCGAACGAACGAACCATGCGTCGCGTAGTTACAGGAGAGAAAAACTCTTTTAAAATGAGTTTGAAGCGAACACTTTGGACAAACGTCAGAGTGCGCGGCGAGTGTACAGTTCTATCGCGGTTTTGCAAACACGCGTTGCCCTAGGAACAGTCGGACGCAGCGGCGGCTGATGTTGGGACAGAAGTGAAGGTTCATTTATGGTACTAAGTCATATGAGCAGTCTATATAAGCTAGGATTGTTGTCTTGATCCGTTTCGTGGCCCGTACAGCGGAAGTGAGTTTATCGACGCAAAATTGTTCGCGTAAAAATGTGCCTAAATCATTCAAACTTGAATCTTATCAGTCGAGTTAGCTGAAATTAAAAAAAAAGAAGATGAAGGGGGTTGGATGGAAGGAAGGAAGACGTAGTGATACCGCTGTCCGAGCTGGCTCTTCTCGCGCGTATATCACAGAGCAAAGTCTCTTGAAAAGGGGGGTACCAGCGAAGCACAAAGGACGCGCACACAGGCAAAAGGCGTTAGACACGATCGGACGCTTGTCAGTGTAACATGGCCAGCTTCCGTACATGTATAACGCCTTTTTCTTGTCTACGCGGCGTTTATGTTTCGCTGGTACCCCCATTTTTCAATTTCATCATGCACCAACTGGCCCAAGAGCTTGCGCTAATGCAAAATTGCTGTCTCGTTTATCCTCGTTCAGCGTCGCCAACGCATACAGGGCTACGAAATAGTAAGCAAATTCTGCTTTTCATTAGTTTTCTTCTCTTCAGTTCGAGCTTGCCGCTTAACCATTTTTTTTTTCATCAGTGTATAGCGCGTCCTAGACTTTTTGCGCATATTGCTGCCTCGGGTTGCCTTTGGGCTCACAACTGCCCAGCTTTCAAGTAATTTTTGCTCGCGGTCGATTTGGTGAATCTCATTTCAGCAACGACGCGAGATTAAATGGGGAGCACAGCCCTGACACCCACGGGGTGGCTCACAAACGAAGGCGTTTTGCGGCCAGATCGCGGGCTTGGTTTCCCAGCACCGCTGCGACATCCTGATGGGGATGCAATTAAACGATGCGCGTACACTTCAAATATTAACGCGTGTACGATAAATTATGCTAAGACGGGTGAAATACGGAGACCCTCGTCACGACGCCCGTCGTAAATCCGATGTTCTTTTGCGACGTTAAATCAGCCCAATTGATCAAGCAGTACCCACTCATGGTGGTTGAAACTGAATGCTTATGCTGGTATTGTGCCACGTTTTGATCTTTCATAGAGGCCTTTTTTGCAACGCGAAGAAGTAGAGGATGTCGCTACGACCTAGTGCCTTTCTCTCTCTCTCTCTCTCTCTCTCTCTCTACACACACACACACACAAATACACACACACATGTATATACACATATACACACACATATATATATATATATATATATATATATATATATATATATATATATATATATATATATATATATATATTAGCTACCTGCCACAGCCATTGACGTAGCCACCTTGAAATAAAAAAAATGCAAGAAATAGGGCGAAGTTCCATTCCCAATGCTGTATTTTGTGTGAGCTGTCCTGGTTATTAATGCGAGTGTATCGTGAATTTTAGTTTAACTCGGAGGTAAGAATGGTTTCGAAAAGAAAAAAAGAAAAGACGGTTCATTATTTACAAAGACGCATAATATCTTATCGCGCACCAAACGAGTTCCCTTGAGCAGTAATTAGGAGCTTTATCTTGTTTCATGCTTCAATGATCAATATGTGTACAATGAAAAAGAATAAAAGAAGCCGACAAGGCCTCCTTCTAGCGGTATAATGTCCTCACGCGCTCCACCACATAGACCCCCGTAATTAACAGCCTAATGGCCAGAATTACGGGAAATGCACTACTTAACGTCAGAGTGATTGCCTGCAGACATTCTTCTTTACTCCTTCGTACCCAAGAGTGAACTAGAAGACAAGAAAATAAGCTGCATATGCAACATCTTTATAAAGGCATCTTATAAACATCTTATAAAATGCCAGAATAAAACCCCAGAGTTCTTTTAGCGAAACTCAAGCGACGTGCCAAAGCTTAGTTTTGAGTTGGATCACAGTGAATTCTCCACTTACTGGAAAAAAACAGTCATTGCACCGTTGCTACTGCAGCATTAACGTGACCGCTGATCACACCTGGCATAGGTAGTAGCTTCTAGAGCACTGCACGATCCGTATTTTCTGGCCTGGGCCCGACCCGATCCGGTTCACTTTGACCAACTATAGCCCTTGAGCCTAGACGAAGCGTGGTCTAGTTCTCGGTTATTGTCAAGACATTAGCCGAACATACGCGAATTATTTGCATGAGGCAGATTTCACTGCTTCGGGTTTTCCGGAAAAGTTGCTACTGAAAAAAAGCGAGAAAAACAAAACCGTATTAGATTATCTATTCGCCATGCTTGTGCGTGAAAGTGTAATGTGAACGCCCATATTAGACTTTCAAAATAGTCCTGCGGCAAGATATAAACGAAGGTAAAGGGGAACACACATGTATACACTCACCGTTCGGAATTTCATCTCACTTCTGAATCTGAATTAAATAACCATTATACGGTACAATAATAAAACTCGAGCCAAAAAAAACTTGGCGCAAATGTAAATTTAAGTGCGCTTGTCTATTGGCTCTAAGAATACCATAATAAACTGCCACTAAAACATATTCAAATCCATTAAATAGAAATTGCAAAGGCAAGGGTAACGCTCATGTGCGATTGTATTGTCGCAAGAAACATGCAAGTTTTATTGCTTTATTTTACTTCATTCTATTGGCGTCAAGTTTCCAATTGACAATTTAGACATCGTCTTTCGTAATACCAGTAAATATGGAGCCTCTGCTTCTTTTTACAATATGTAGGGGGTTAAGCACAATGCTTGTAGAGCGTAGACAACGTAGTTTGTTTCTTTTTCTTTCTTTTTTTTCTTTTTCCATAAAGTTGGGGTACGATGCTTGTTTGTTCACGTTAATTCTAGGAGAGCCCACGTAGTGCTACAAAAACAAATACAAGGCAGTGAACACGAGGGTTGTGTCACTTAACGGGTGAAAATATCATTAAAAAACCAGAGAATACAATTTTTTGTGTTTTGTTTTATTCTCCATGTCCTCTTTATACCAACGTTGCGAAATTTTGCAGCATCTAAGAACCATGGACACTTGAAGGTCTCAATTTATTTAGTTCGACTAATTATGCGATAAAGAACGACAGATTATTCAACGCGCTTAAAGAAATCATGAAGACATAATTGCAAGTCAGTAGTTTGTTGTACTATGGCCTAACACACAAATAATATTTGTGAACGAATATTCCAGAATTTATTTACTGCCACTTCATTCCAGCACTCTAACAACGTATCTAAAATTTGTTTCATTTTTGTTTTTCCATTAAAATGATCAAACACAACGTAATGCAAACAGGTACATCAATGACACCTGCAAAAAATCAACATATTTTTGTGCACTAACAAAATCTTGCTAACGACTCTGCCTTTGGGCACGTCTTCTGCTCTGTAAACATGTAACCAGTTGTATTGAATTCGTTTTTGTATTTTACTTTTCCTTCTTTATTGATTCCTCTTGTGGCTGCTATACAAAGGGCACTTTTGGCAACTGAAGACAGTTCAGCATTTTTTTTCAACGAGTCGCCCATCTTTCAAATAGTTTCCCATCTGTTGAATGCAACTGCATTGTAAATGTTTGTCTAACTCGTCATTTGCGGCGGGGCCACCATTAAACGCACTGGGCCGCCTCCGTTCGAACGTAAGATCGGTCTCTTTCAAGAGCACGATCACCTCTAGGCATCCGAGCTCCTAATAACCTGACAACAACGTTGACCAGAACTTTCCAGTGTCGCGAAGACGAAAGAATTCCGGCAGAACCCGTGTCCCTATTACTACGTTATTACTGAGTTAAAGCGCTTAGCATACAAGCAATGTAGCGACCCACCGTATTTCCAAAGACGCCTTTAATTACAATCTGTAGTGGTCACTGAGTTTTTTATTGTTACGGTTACATGAGACACTGCCTCTGATCATCCCACTTTGCTATGACACTCGCTCGCCAGGGTTGGCCACGACCATGATCGCATGATGACGATGCAATGACGACGATGGAATGACGCAGATGACGAGTGTCAGATGACGAAGCTGGAATGACGATGAAACGACCACGACGGCATTACGACGATAGTGTGGCAAGAAGTGTTGATAACGACCGTACGACGACAGCGCAATGACGACGAGGGCATGACAGTGGCGGCATAATTGCGATTGAATGACCAGAACACCATTACAATGGAATGACGAAGAAAGAATGTCATGGATGGAACAATGTCAACGACAACAATTTGGTGACGCTTTACAATGATGGCGATGGACAACAGCGTGACGACAGCATGACGACAACGGCATGACGAAGCGATGGATTAAAAAAAAAATTAAATTATGGGGTATTACGTGCCAAAACCACTTTCTGATTATGAGGCACGCCGTAGTGGAGGACTCCGGAAATTTCGACCACTTGGGGTCCTTTAACGTGCACCTAAATCTAAGTACACGGGTATTTTTGCATTTCGCCCCCATCGAAATGCGGCCGCCGTGGCCGGGATTTGATCCCGCGACCTCGTGCTCAGCATGAAGCGATGGATTAACGGCGACGCCATCAGTACTGTACGGGTATACGATGGCGTGATGGTGAGGTTATGAGGAGAATCGGGTGACGGAGCTGAAACAACGACGATGGAACTACCCGGACACTATCGTATGACGACGGTATGAGAACAAACGCATGGCGACGACTGCATGGCGATGACGCAGTGACGACGATGGCATGACAAGGGTGGTATAAGAATGAAGACAGCATGATTACGACGAAATCACAAATAAAGAATGACGTCGATGGAACGACGAAAGCGGTATGGAGGCAATACACGACGACAATTGGAGGACGTTCCTGAAGTGATGACGATGGTATGACAGTGTTTCGAGGTTGGCACGAAAGGAGTCGGATGACGAAGCTAGAACGATTGTGAAGGTACGACCATGAAGGTATGGTGACTAGAGGAGTAGGTGTGCGGACCGACCCGTTTGGAGCGTAGTTCGCCACTTCTCCGCATCATGACGCAAAAGCGGCGTTCGCTTAGTACAACGGTTCTATGCGGCGCATGTCGTCTGGTACTCGTAGCAGACGGCGCGCGACAACTAAACCACGCAGAGTGAAAAACTCATCTGTAGCCGTAAGCTTGTGCAATAAGGAGATACGGGTCTCAGCTATTTTGTATTTGCAAGTTGTTACAATATGCTGAAGCTTACACGACGAAAAGTTGAGCGGCATGGCTAGTGGAAGCTCGTCTATGATGGCGAATAATGGAGTACGCACCAAATAGTGGCAATATATTTGCTCTAGAGAAGATCAGCAAGCACTCATTTCTTCGCTCCCAATCACGCCGGCTTAAAGCAGCAGCGGACACTGCTTGTGGGCAAAGGGTGGTTTTATTAACAGTTCTTCAAGCGCCATTTCACACATGTTGTCGACTAATTAAAGTTTACCAACGATGCAATAAGATGGTGCTTCCGCTCAACTCTAATATGATGCCCGAGAAAATAAGAAGGTGCATTATTTGGCACTTTGAGCACACAACGTGGTTATGATCGCAAACCCTCGGAGATATCAGAGCAAAATTTTGTCTCGAAAACACTTCACTCGCACCAACAATGTACACACTAATGCGCTATAGATGCTAAGAGATTGAGAAAAGTGTCTTGCAAAATTCATAGCTATCAATGTGTGGTCCCAAAATCATGTTTTATCAGAATAATAAATGCATCAGAAACGAGTCAGAAAAACACTTGAGCAGTCACCACGAGAAGAGAAGCGATCAGAGCAACAAGTTGCGAATGAACCCTGCTCAATTTACGACGTCAATATTTCTGTGCCGGCGCCTGCGGAGCTTGTCATCGCGTACGTGCTACATCATGCTCGGTCTCTGGATCTGAAAGTGGAAGGTTTCACAGCTGCCGCACTTTCTCGTTGAGCGAAATTAGTTTTGAGCATCACGCTTAATAAAGTTCGATTGGAAGCGCATGGATGGGGTATGCAAGGAACCGATGGCTGCACCCTAAATATAACTCTGCGGGAACGGTAAGCTCACTTGTTCCTGAAATGTGCGAAATATTGCCAGCTATGGTGTAAACGGCTGCAAGGATATATTACGAAGCTTTAGGAAAGGCGACGACCACAAGACTTAATTACACGGCAGCTGTAAATTCAGCACCAAGGGAAACATCCTTGCTCCAACCCGAGTTCTTACCTGCCGTGATGGCTCGGTTGATATCGTTGTGTTACTGATGATGAGGTCGGGGATTTGTTTATCTACCATAGCGGCCGCGTTCTGATTGTGTCGGAATACAAAACGCTCGTGAACTTAGGTTTAGGTCCTCGTTCACGGCTCTCGGTTGTTGCAAAAAGTATTCCGGAATGCCCCACTGCGGCGTCTCTCATAGCTAGCCCGTGTGCTTCTCAACGTTGAAGCTTACTTATTTGGTTCAAATGATACTTGATTGCACCAAATCTACGAACTACTCACTAGTTCACAGCCTAAAACTCCAAGATAACTCCGCACTCGTTGAAAACCGCTAAAGCTGCAGTGCGAGATTCTCGCTAGAAGCTAAAAAGAAAAATAGTTCCAGGACTTCGTGTTTTCCGACAATAGCCCAATTACCCATACGGCTTTGCTTGCACTTTACAGAATGGTATTTCAAGCATACGTCATAGCTGAGATTAGCGGCAACGATATCCCCAACCACGCATTTTGTCTTTCCTGCGTACGCACACTCTTCCCTGCGTACGGACGACGACGCGCGCAGAGCAGTTCTACTGACTACAGCGCCATTTTTGCGTCATGATGCGGAGAAGTGGCGAACTACGCTTGGTCAGCAAACCTACTCCTCTAGCCACCATAACGACGGCATCAGGACCACGAGGACATACTTAATGGCCACCGTTAGCACACAACTTAAGTCACTCGTCTAAGCGAGCTAGTTCCTGCTAAGATGTTTTGCAAACGGGAACTTACTAAAGATGTATTCGAACGGGAGTGGTCGCACGCTGAATGCTGGCCGTTTCCATCTGTATAGATTTCTTATGCGACGAACAGAAGGCTCGTCGCGTCAGCGACGCACGAAGCTGACGAGAGCAGAACCGGGTGATGTCGCTGGTCCACAGATTGTGAGTCAAAGTGATAGAAGCACAAAAAAGGGTGTTTATTGACGTGGAATTAGTAGTAGCCGCCGTGTACAGTGGCCGAGGTTTATGTTCTAACAATTTAAAAATAATATTTTGTGCTTACCATTGTTTTGTTTCCACTCAAATTTCCCGGAAAGATCGCAAATCTTCATCTGCGCATGGTTCAGTCATAAACTTAGTATCCTTTCTTGTCTGTTTCACCTAGAAAAAGTATGAAGAAAGAAAACACCATTGTAGCATCTCGCCATCGGAGATGCGAGCTGCTGCAGAGAAATTGCTGGTTTTGTCACCTGTCTGACAATTGAGACTATGCAAACAGCGACAATAAGTGCTCTGATAAACGACGCGACCAAAGAAAAGCAATTTTCTTTCGCAATTAGAGCGACAATAAAAGCAGCAGTAACCGCAAATTTTTCTTTTCAGATAGTCAAAATAAAGACGTTGTCCACTATGCTACATCTCGCCAAATCGACGCATTCAGCCTCAAAGGCAAGGTCAAGGATTCGCTCGCGCATCTAACATGGGCGCCTCTTGGTCTGCACGTCGTTAAGATGACTAGTTTGCGATCTTGAGGAAATGTGTTTGCTCACGGATAGGTTATATTTGGTTATGTGCTTTGGTTATGCTTGGTTATACGCGTTTATCTGTCATATATAAAGTATGTGGTAACGATGGCACATTGAGAGCGCTATAACGTCGCTGTGACGTTACCACAACCGCTTTCTTTTTTAGAACGACGTCAACTTATTCTCGCCAGGACCTTTCCTTCTGATGGATCACGAGGCTGAGCTGATAAGCTCTATGAAGGCTGATAAAAGATACGTTCAGTTCACATACACGTACGTGACCTAGTTCACATCTGTTTAGTGGCACGCCCACGCTCGTGCAGGACGAAAGTGGCACATTGTGCGCAAAGCCATGTGTGATGCAACATGAATGGAGACGTGGAGGTGCTTTCATGCTGCACCGGTGCAACAAACAGTTCAGCGCCTCGAATTCCCTAATTGGAAGAGTCGAAAAGCCCTTCACTTAATATTGCAGATGAAGTTGATAGCTCAATGGCGTGCACCGTCTGCGTAGCAGCCGTCCTCTTAAAGCTTCTCACGGCTACCTCCAGGGGCATTTGTATGCGTAATGCAGAGGCAGACACACGCTGGCATACAGGATTAGCGCGCGTCGCCACAAGAGCCGCTTTTCATAAAGCGCACTCGTTGAAAACCGCTAAAGCTGCAGTTCTGCGGCGTCGGTTTTGTCAGAGTTTCGGCGTCTGCTCTGCGAAAGCAAGGAAACTTGGAAGGACACGTTATTCGCATTGTTTGCTCCGGTACAGAGTTTTGTCGCACCAGAATGACGTACGCCGACGAGGCTTATGTGCACCGTTGAGATGATTATTCCGTGTGCCGTAAAAATGGCGTGGCGTCTCTTTTCTTACGACGTTACGCTAAGCCTATAGTGGATGTCCGAATGGCGTGCCCCAGAATACCCGTTATAGCACTTTCTTCATCACAGGAAACATATCAAGGTGCTTAGGATACATGCAAGGAAATGGTCCTTTCGTGTACTCTGTTCAGCGTCACCTTGTACTATTTAGAAGGTGTCCAGAATGCATTGAAAAAAATGCATAGGACTAGAAACTCGCGCTCGATTGGAGTGGACGCGTGACATGCGTGCTCTGCTTGTGTACTCGATTCCGGAGGCGCTTACTTACAAGTTGCACAAAGACAGAAAGACAGCAAAAAAGAAAGCAAGGAGAACACTACAATACGCACATCCCACATGTTTTGAAGACAGACCGACTCTGAGCCATATAGTTAGATGGAAGACTTTTCTCACAGAACAAGATCTTAGGACAGTGGTCTCGCATGTTACTGGTGCAGGACACAAAAGCACTGCTGCGATTCCTGAAGGCAACCCAACTATAAGCAACCCTCTATGACACAGCGCTTACATTGCGTCGGCGACTCTTGTGCACAAAAACTCTCGACTTTCTGTCGTTGCCTTAATCTTTTCATCCGCTTCCCCCCTCTCAAAATGCAGTGTAGCCAACCAGGCTCATGCAGTCCTGGTTAATCTCCCTGCATTTCATTTAACCTTTTCTCTCCGGGGTTATGGGCAAGCGTTTCTTAATAGTTGGCTCCAGTGACGAGCTTGACCCTGGTTCATTCACACAGTCGAACATGTTCATATTTTTAATTCATAAGCATTCTTTGGCGAGTACCCCGGCAATATTATCAAAATCGTGTCCGTAACGCGAAAAGCGCAACGCCTTACCCATATGGATACATAGGGCTCCATATAAAATGCTCGGGGCAGCCTATATAGTAGGGGTGGGCCAACTTAAGTTGGGGGGCTCACCAAATTAAACTTGGGCGTGGGCCAACTTGAAATTTGGGAGTGGCCGACTTTAGAGTTGGGGGCGGGCTAACTTTAGAGTTGGGGGTATGCAAGCTTTAAATTTGGGGGTGGGCCAATTGAAATTTGGGAAACAAAAGCAACAGCTAAATGACAGCAGAGTCGAAGAATGCTTAGGCATTTGTAGACAATTCTCAGAATTTACGCATAATTTTTCTTTTATTATTGAACAGGTCCAAAACTAGAAGCGACCGGGACCAACCTACCTATCGCGAAGTGATGCATTTAGGGCAAAGAATGTTTGGAGTTACAGGAGCACGAAGTCGCAACAAATGGCTTCACTTTGTAGATCGGCGCTACGTACGCGCATAAAAGGCTTCATATTGTCTCTAGTGAACGGCGAAACCACGCGTGTGCGTGCGTGCGTGCGTGTGCGTGTGTCGGTGACTGGAATTGACGCTATAGTTACCTTTCGGGAGCGCCAAAGTAAACTGAAAGGTTACCGTGAGCAATTTCCTTGGAGAACCCATAGAGACAAAAAAAAAATCACTTATTTCTCTTTCAGTTGATTCATGCTACGGTGTAGGGATGGTTCATTATTTTTTAAAATCCATTAACGAATAATCATTCCTAATTTAAGGCTTTAATCGATTAATCGATTTCGATGCAAGGTTTTCCATCGAGTAAGTAATTCATTGAAATTTTTGCCGGGTAATCTTGAAAAGGTTGAAACAGTTATCTATTTGGAAGGGTAAACAGCGCGTAAGACGAGGACTAAAGAAGATCAACCACAGATGCGCTAACCTTTTAGGTTAGTCAGCGCATCTGTTGTCGATCTTTCTTGGGTCTTGTCTTACTGTTTCTCCCTCCAAATGGAACACGAACTTGCCCAACATCGATCCCTTATGCAGTTATCTACTTTTGTAGGACCATATATTTTAATGATTGAGAGGTGGAACCAAGTTTGAAACACGAGCGTATAAACGGTTGATAAATGATGAATGTTGACTGAATATAGTTGGAACTAGAAACTTTCGAAAAGATAAACAATGTATTATTACGCTAAATGTTGCCGCGTGAGTGGAAGAATAAAAAGGGTGAGCGGAGGGAACGAGAAAGAGACGAAGGATGGTTTGCCCCGTCTGAGGCTCGCCTCGAAGCCTATTAAATAACATTAATTATGAGGTTTTACATGCCAAAACCACTTTGATTATGAGGCACGCCGTAGTGGAGGACTGCGGAAATTTTGACCACCTGGGGTTCTTTAACGTGCACCTAAATCTAAGTACACGGGTGTTGTCGCATTTCGCACCCATCAAAATGCTGCCGCCGTGGCCGGGATTCGTTCCCGCGACCTCGTGCTCAGTAGCCCAACACCATAGCCACTGAGCAACCACGGGGAGTCCTATTAAATAGACCCCGCTTCTTTCGTGAGGTAACAGTTTGTTATAAAATGGCACTTAGTGTGGAATTAAATAAGATACATGGCACTAGTGAATCCCTGTACAGTAAAGTTAAACTACAAATAAAAAGCAATGGCAAAAGCGAAAGGCGAAGTCAAACTGAAATATGAAAGTAACTGTAATATGCACAGGGGAAAAGAAAATTACTGGTTTAGCATTTTAAAACAGATGCTCTTTTCTACAACGCGAAGGAATCCTAATTGGACGCGATGTTTGGGTAAAACCGGCACTTTATTTGAATGGCTACACAACCAGCGTGCGAGAATAGATGCTCGGACGGTATAAATTTGCCGGAATCGACATGAACTCCATCGCTATGTCAAATACATGCTCTAAACCGGCGCGCATGCTATGCCACGCCTTTACAGTGGGCTGGGAGGGGCACCAGGATCAACGAATGGGTTGCTCTAGTATGCCTTGAATTGTGATGGGATTTCAAGCCTCCACCTTCGGGCGGCGTGGTGGGGAGAGTGGAAGTGCTCGACTCGGCACCACTCAGGCCTCGGAAAAACACGACAGACGATCTACCACGGCCGTAGAATCACTGCTCGTGCACCGCCATTCCAGTACGTTTGCGAAATTTTCGCGCCGCTCCTGTCAAACTTTCGAAAACGATTAATCGAGTAAGTCTAATTGATTAAGCCAATTAAATGAAAGGTGGACATCGATAGAGTTTAATCGTTTTGCGGCATCCGGTTAATCGAGTAATATCATTCATCGAAATTACCAACCCTACTACGGTGATGCTAAGTCCATGATAAGAGACGATTGTTTACCGACTATACTGCACTTTGACGAATCGCGCGCGTCACTTCCCGAAACTTACGTTTTCCCAAAAGTAGTCGTCAAATCTCGCTTAAACAACTCTTACACTGACATTATTACGTTTGCGTCACGTCACCAACGTCTTAAGCGTTTGTTTCACACCATTGCGCCACACAACTTGTCGATCACTTTCTGTGTAGACTGCTCACAGCAAAGTAGCTTGCGTTATTGCAGACTGCGATGCTGTCTCCTGGAAGCTGTCTGCATTGCCGTCGACATCCGGATTAGAAGAGGGCTAATGATGGCGGCTTGTCGAAGACGGCAAAGTGTCTTTGTGCACCCGGCTGCAACGAATACTTAGTCGGCATCATCACGGGATTTCTCTCGAGCAGTTCGAAGCTGGTTAATTTCCCCGTCGTCCTTTTACTACTACTACATCATCATCATCATCATACACTCACTGCTGCAAAATTTATTGACTGCCTTAGCACTCTCTCAACGTTCCATCGATTTAAAAAGCTCTTTTCGTATTTTGGGCAGGGATAACCTTAAGATTCTATTTCAATTTGTTTTGCGCCGGTGGTCTGAGCAGCGCTCCGCCTACATGATCACCAGGATTGGTCGATCATTACGACGAACGATGAAGGAATAAATTCGAACGAAACAAATTCTCACGTTATACCAGCCCTGGATATCCCGATCTCTTTGATACAAGCTATACGCTTCGCAAGCAGAAGGAGATCCTCCAACTGCCCTTTGGCGTCACGTTGTTGACGGAATCAGAGCCACGGCTTGTTGATCTGTCTCCATTGAGCGGCTGGGTCAGAGCTGTCTCTATCAAGGCAGCCATGACAAAAAAACAGGAATAACTATTGACCCGTCGGCGCACCTCTTTGAGGTGCACGTTACCCTAGTTCCATTGTAGACAGACACGCACGTATGACGCAACACAAAATCCCCTTTCCTCTCAATCTCAACGCGATCGCGTATCGCAGTCGCCCATGCTGTTTATTTGTACAGTCACCAGCACACTTTTCAGGAGACTGAGAGCAGTGTGCGGCAGCATGCGTTTTCGCTGTCAAGGACGGCCGCTTGGTCGAGACAATTTCCTTCTGAGCAAGCGGCGCCTTATTGGAAGGCCGCCGCCTGTCGCGTTCCCTCCGTGCTGCGAAGATAGCCGCTGCAGTAGTGACCGATGGGTCTCGTGAGTCTATAAGACGCGCCTTCGCGTGGCGCCTTGGTGAGTGCTGATGCGCTCACCTGCAGCGCAGGACGTATCTTTGATAAAAGGAAACATTGAAAGTCACTCGCACAAACGAGAAGCACCGGTTGCGGAGACCAGCCCACCTGGCAACGCACACACAAACGCAAGTTGTCTCAAACCTCGACCTACATGGTAGACTGTATAAACGTGCACTAATTAGTGCCCCTCTCCCGCGCTTCATACGTGTATGGAAATGTATACATATCGTGGCGGCTACATCAGGGTCGAATAAATAAATCTGCGCTGGAATAATGTAGCGATTTCATTCCAATGCTATTCCTTTTCACACTTCGTCAGTGGCCCAAGTGGTGCACCGCCCGCGTTATCACCGGGGTCGTCCGGCGGTTAACGGTAAATGTAAAAGACGACGAGAACTGAGCGATCGAAAGCAATCCTTTATTGGTCGCCCATTCTTTCTAGACCACGATCGTGATGAAGCCCGCTGTGTCACTATGCGAGGAAAAATGTATTGAGCAAGTTTACAAAGTGATCTGGACTGCCTATAGGTGAAGAATATAAGCAGATAGGGCATCGACACACGTATATGAGAACGTTAATGTATTTATGGCGCACGTCGAGTGCTTGCCACCCCGTGGAGTTCTTTCACCACATTTTTCTTCGGAGCGCCTATACTTATACGCCATAGCAACAAGCACAAAAGCCGACCTCGACACAAGGCACGCACGTACGCGATTCAAACAGCGCATCTAGTTCCTCATGTAGCCGAGCTCGGCTAATTGCGCGGCAGCTCGAAACAGATTACTCGTGTGCAGCTGCAGCTTCACTGCGAGTTCTTCTGACGTCTTGGGCGGAATTCACTAAGCAAGCTTACGAACAAATTCTGGCGCAAGAAAAATCCCACGAAAAAGACGTATACACAAAGCTAAAACTGTTCGTAAAACCAGCAAGCTTGTGATGCCCACCCCGGCAAATGCGAGCGCTGTAGTCGAAAAAAGGCGTGTATGTAATGGTAGCACAGGTGCGGTAACTCACAAAACCTAGGCAGCCGTAGCAGCTGTCGACGTAAGAAATTTCTACGATAGGGGGGTAGCAGTCTTACGAACGTATATATATATATATATATATATATATATATATATATATATATATATATATATGCGCTGCTCTATACCTAAAGCGTTGGACAGCGCTATTGCGGCCGATTGGCCGAGGGGTTAACCGAGGGGCCCGATTTCGGGCCCCTCGGTTAACTCCCTCTCTTCTCGTTTACTGCAGAACGAGGGTCTCGAATCCGGCAACATTGACGCCTTCAGGTAGCATATGTGGGTTTATTGACCAGTTGCCTTCACCCAAAAAGATCACGTTCTCATGACGCCTGCGGCAAAAGGACGAGTAATTCATGGCCGGCAGCAAATCGGACGCTGCGGCCCGTGGCAAGAAGCACGAAAAAGATGAATGAAGGAATGCTTTTCTCTGCTCTCTGTCTCTGGCTTTTAACCCCTTCGGTGTCTCGGGGTCACGTCATTTTCGGCCAATCGTCAAGCCCGCTCAGATGTCATTTTCGGCCAATGGTACTCGCCCGAGCAAGTGCAGTCACATTCGGCTCAGGGGGTCGCTCCATGGGCTTCACTGTCCGAGGGATGGCTTGCCACCCGTATTGCCTCCAGGTCTGCAACTGCCGTCACAATAGGCGGATGAGGTGTTGCTCCCAGGGCTTCACGGTGACTTACAGCCGGCGTTCCCTCCGGGTTTGCAAGCGCTCAGCGGGGGGAGACGAGTTGCTTTCGAGCGACTTTCACAGCTGCAAAACAACTTCGCTTGGGACCCAGATTACCTGTAACCATGCCAGGCTCCCGTTGCACTTTCGGGAAGAGTCAAGCGGTCTGACAATCGCTCCACGTGCGATGCACGACGTGGGTGGGGGTCGCCAACATGTCTGGACGTACTGCGCCTCGGGAACGTGGTAGATGTGCTTCTGTGCACCTTAACTAGGTGCGACGGCGATTCGATGTTGTCTCGTGAACTCGAAGGATGCCAGGAAAAGGGCCCGTATCTAACAATACCCAGGCCTTCCATATGATGCAAGGAATTGATTGAACGAATTGAATTTCTCAAGCTAAAATGCACAGAAAAAATGTAAACTACGACTTGCACACACCCCACAGGCACGTTAGCTCTCGAGTTGTAACTACACTATACCAGAAAACAATTCTGTTACGCAAAAACTCAAAGAAACCCCTTCATCTACAAAAACTGGCCGCGTCGTCCACTATTTTGCGCGCGCCGGCGCGATGGGTGTCTTGGGGCCCACGGAGCGGCGCGCCCGGTTCCTTGCATTAACTTCAGCTGGCGCTCGCCTCCGCCACATCGCGGCCCACTCAAGAGGCCGTAGTTCCACTTCAAAGCTCGCCTCAGTGCATAGCGTTCGCGGCAAGCGTTTCCAGGTAAACATTACGGTTACATATGCTCCAGTTGCCGGGAAGCGTGAGAAGCAATCGGGGATCTTTGAGTGCTATTGCCTTCCACTTTTAGAGGCGAAGCTTAAGCGTCCTCCAAATTTGTTTCTTCTACGGTTCACCTGCGCGCGGTCTTAGTGCGTAATAGTTTTGTGATTAAGCAAAAGTGATTGCGAACGACCTTTAAAAGCCTCCGTCAAATACGTACCACGTGCGATTTCATGAAGACGCAAGGCGCCTTGTGAAATGAGGAAATGTTTATTTTACTCTATATAAATGCTGGTTCCGGGCTTTCTGTGCATTCATCCAACGCTGTGGCACCAGGTAAGCAGCAATCGCTCGTGTACGAAGTTCCACTGGACGACGCCAGCTGAAAATATGCAGATCCTACGCACTGTACGAATCGATGTAAGCGAAGTCTTCCGTGCTGGATGCTTTGATTGACGATAATTGGCGGTGATGTTGACGGCTACAGCTTCATTTCTTCAACGTTTAGTCTAACACGAGAGTGGTGAGTTGATATTAAACGTTATTTTGCGGTCATCACTGATGTTTGTCTACGTAGTACACAGAACATACAGGGAGAGGTGTTTGCTTGAGGCGTTGTTGTGCGCCATATTTCCATATCTTGCCATATTTCACAACCTTTGAGAGGGTATAGCATAGTCATTGCTTCACATGGCACATCGCATTGTGGCAGAAGTATTAAACTTCAATTGGATTATGGGGCTGTAAGTGCCAAAACCATAATCGGATTATGAGGCACGCCGTACTGGCGGACTTTGCATTAATTTTGACACCGTGTTCTTTATAGGCAGCATGACTGCCCGAGCGCATTGTGTTGTATGTGAAAGCTACTGAAGCTTGCAAGAACTGAAATTGTTAGTTTTATACGGCACGGTAAATCTTCACACTAGCTGTCACGCGCTTCACATTTTTCCATCTATTTTAGGCGTGGCTTCCTTCCTGCATGTTGAAGTGTTGCTAGTTGCCTCATGCATAAGTTGATTTTTTGAGGTGCGAGGTTTTCACCCTGCCTCATTTGTGAATAGTCTAAATCACGCTGTCTTATCGGAATGATACCAAGCAAGTGCTTCTTTAATAGCTTTATTCTTTTTGCCCGAGGGCATTTTAGATATTGTGGTTTGTTGGGAAATGTGTTTACGAAATAGGTAAGTCAGAGCGAGAATTGCTAATAACTGCTGCATATGATATTGTTGTTCCATCTTCGCTGAAAAGTTCGTGTCACGTTTGGGAAGTCATCACACCTCGGTACTGTCTGGGCAGACTTACCACGCCGAGTGGTTTGTTTGTTTCACAACGTAGTCCGTCTTTGCATGTGAATTTTGTACTCAACTGAATTTTCTTATTACGATTACGTTGCAGAGGACTAAGCCGGCCTTGCCGCCAGCGCCCATCTACTAATTGACTGGCGCAGCTCCGCCTTTAAATATATCATGTGGCATCTCTCTCTAGTAACATTAAAAAAAGTACTGAAAAGTTGGTCAGACTTTAGCTTTGTACGTCTCCAAGCAGCTCCCTTAGGGAATTTAAAATTGCAAAAACTGCAGCTGAAACGAAAGTCAATCGGCGTATAAAGCAGAATTGCATCGGCGGTGCAGCGTTAGGACGCGCTCTTATTAACCCGTGCGTTTGGTGACTTCGTTAACTAGTGTACGCGTTTCCATCAATAAGTTCGCAATGACTCTTCTTGAGGCGACTTTGACTGCACTTATTCGGCAATATCACATGTATTCATCGGCAGAAAGATCCCAACAGCATGTTCTAATATCGCACCGTGTGGATTTGTATGAGATCTAAGTCTGCACTAACGAAGGCTGCCTATTACTGAGGTACAGAAGCAACATTATGGCAACGGTTCAATTAAAAAAAGAAACGATCGAGACATCGCATTAGTCAACAAAGTTTAGCCGCTAGTTAACATGAGCTCCACTTCGTGAAAATGGGGTTCATGACGTCTGTCTGCGGGACGCACTTGGTACGTATGTGGACCGGATTGTCCCAAACACCGGTAATATCGTGTTCATGCCAGCTCCCACAGAGACAGCGTCTCCCCTACAGCTGTCACCGCAGAAGAAACTGTCTGGCACCCGAACAAAGGAGAAATCGCAGCCGCGACCTTCAGCTATTCCTTGCTGCAAAGGGTTGTCTGCTACTGCTCCCGAGCGTACTGTTGGATGCGCCCACTAGGTGGCTATCAGTGGCGCCTCTATAAGCGGTGCGCTACGCGTAGTAGGGTTCGCTTGCCTTCTCACGTCACCTCCTCCCACTCCTGCCTTGTATGGGAACTGCTTCTTCTGCTCCCTCCTCCCTACAGTTCTTTCCACGTCCCCTCTGGACTCGCACCTTAGTAGAAAGGGAAGCGCTGTAGTTTCTGCAACGCTTCTAAGGGGAGTCACAGCTGTCAAGAGACTCATGTGGCGACGGCCAGGGATCTCCAGAGGACATTGTGCACATTCGACGAGGGAAGTGAGGGAAGCTTACAGTAAAATTGATTATGAAGAACGACTGAGGAATATGGAAGAAAGTAAATAGGCTGGGAGAGTGTTGAGGTATTTGTAAACGAAAAACATTTATTCACAGTGGAGGAAAAGAACTAGGAAGCTTACCAACAAGTATGTGGCATGTAGGGTGAGCAACACGGCAACAAAGAACGTCAAGCGGAAGGTCAGAGAGGCTGAAATAATCGCATGGGTGGCGGCAATGGAAAAGGAAGAGCAAAATAAGGACACAAACAATTTATGATTACTCAAAGGGAAGCTCATTACTTTTAGAAGCGAGATCCGGATGCTTAGAACAAGCACCTATAAAGCGAGATATAAGAAAGAAGAAGCATGTGCTTGCTGCGGTAAAGCTAGGGAAATGATGGAGCATGTTTTATTAGAATGTGAAGCCCTTGAGTTTAGCGGGAGCAGGGGGAAAGTAAACATGTCCGCAGTACAGACTAGTATGAGGTGATTGGAAGATTGGTGGAAGTACGCAAACGACAAAAAACGGAGGCGTACAAAACCAAAGTTCACAATAGGGGGTCAGAAAATTTGGTTATGGGAATTCATCGTTGGTTTCTTTTTCTCTTCTTTTTTAACCTAGGTAGGGCATTAGGCACTATAATAGCAAGAGCTTGATGGCGCAACCCACCACCCCGTTCCAAAGAGGATGCTCATAACATCCATCCAGCGGTGGGGTGAAAACGAGTTTCTAGCGTCGCCTTTCCTCTCTGACTCACGCCTGTCATGTATGCACACGCTGTGACCCCCCCTCCCCCGAACGCGGTGTGCCTGACAGCAGCAGCCACAGCAGCAGCAGTGGGAAAGTCGAAGGAAGAGGCAAAGAAAGCTTTGCTTTAGAAGTTCCATTACAAGCATGTGTCATTTTGGTATTAACACTTTATAAGAATGATGCGTGTAGAGGCGAAACATACGAATGTGGTGCATGGGTGGCATTACAAACAAGAGCAATTCGCTTTTACATACATGGCGTAGAAAATACCAGACTCATCACGAACAATACCGTACATACATATCACGAAAACAACCGATTTCCTAGCATTCCCCCCTTCCAGCACCATATTTCCTGCAGTTTAAGAACATAAATAAACGGGCGACTGCGCGTTTCCAAAAGAACTTGACTTCAACCGACGCGATAATACGCTACGCATACACAGAGGTGGCCACAACATAGGCTCTCAAACAGACCGTGCTGGACGCTCGCAGAATTCCTTCTGCTCGCACTCAAGGCAAATGGTTGGGTGCAAAGCCCATCTTCAGTCGCTCAGAAAAAATTTTCGAGTTATGAGTTCCTAGTGTTTCAGCTCCTTGGCATTATCTTTTGCGCATTCTGCTGGCGAAAGCAACACACTCCCGTGTTATCACTCTTGGCAATCGTTAGTCGAATTTTCGACAAGTGTGAGTACCGAGGGAAGTTATATGTTGTTTCGGGGCCAGAAAAAGCGGCACAAACTTGTCCCACTAAGATTTAGTACATGCCAAACCAACTTTGTCACCACGGCCAAGTTGCTTTTCGCTGCGTCACGACAGGCGCAGAGTGTGTGCTTCAAAATAATTTTAAAAGGTAACGAAATTATTTACAATCATGTCGGGCTCATAGAAAGCGTCGCGAACTTGTCCCAGTAAGTTTCAGCACACGCGACAAAACTGCCTCACACGGCCGAGCTGCTTTTCGCTAACTTCGTCACAAGACCATGGCGCGGCGAGTGCGCCCTAAAACCACCGAAATGAGTAACAATAATGTGGGATTCACAGAAAGCGTTGCAAACATCTCCCAGTAGGAGTCATTAACTCAAGTTGACTGCGGCAGGACCGCTGAGCTGTTTTTCGCTAACTGCGTCACAGGTCTAGGTTCCGTGCAGTAAACCTAATTGCTCGAAATGTGTCTCAGACTGTCAAACAAAATTTCTCACCTTGCCGTAGTCCAGTAGTGCAGTGGTGCCGTGTCGAAGTGCAGAAGAAACGCAAGAATACACCGGGAGCCCAAAAAACTAGGCTAAATAAAAAAAGGAAAACAGGCGGACGGGTCACCGAAAAGGCCAACGTTCACATCCACAGCCGGCCTCGCTCGCTTAGGCGGCGTGTGTGCAGACGCATGACGCATGCATCTGGCGCGTCATTGGCCTGTCGCTAGGTAACGCAAGAAAAATAAGTTGCAAAGTATAACTTAATTTATACGCACATATTTGTAGTTTTGCCGGGAAAGAATTAAAAAAAATAAAACAGTTTCGGTTAACTTCCTTTCAATTTCTTTTTTTTTCTGATGCTCCTGGCAGCAAACGGTCGACATTAATACTAGCGTGACGTATTTCCTGTTGCCAGTTTTCGCCGAGTGTCCCCTCTTGTTGAAATCCTCTCTCTATGGCATAATGCTCATAATGACTCCACTATACGCTTTTATTTTGTGTGCGCAAAGGCAGTAACCGGGCAACGGGCCATGTGAAGATCAGACGACAACGAAAAGCGACAGCAGACGACAGTCATCATCGTCTTACGATTGTCTGGGGATGATTATTCTAAACCCAGGACTAACATTATACCTGTGCGAAATGACGTCCACTCACGTCTTTTAGTCTCTTCGTGCGATGTTCTTCGAATCAACTCCTCCTCTCACTTAAGAAACACTTCATAGGCGTTTGTGAATTCAGCGCATTAGTCTTCCAGCCGGGGATGGTCTTACGGTGCTTTGCGCCTGCTACGCAGTAGTACGGTCAACATGACGGCATGAAAAAGCCGGCCACTGGGGCCTGGTATCGCGAAGTGAACAAGGGGGAAGCGTGAACTACGTTAAGCATGGTCACTAAATCGCATCGTATCAGCGAGATCAGCATTTGCGTCGCTCGAATTATACTTTTCTATGTGCTCTCCCTGTGGCGCACAGTTCGATCAGTTAGTTCAGTGCGTTTGTACGAAGCTAGGACGCATCTATTTAATTGGCAGTGTAAGTGCACAGCGTTTGAATTGTACTGAAGGACTGACACTTTGAAGAACCTTCAGACCAATACCGTGGTGCTTGCAGCATTCGTCTGACAACTTAAAAGTTCTTTCATTTATGTTTAACTTTCATGTTTGCGTTCAGCCACAGCGCAGGTATCAGCAACTCCTCGGACTCGCTTCGGCTCTGCCTCAGTGATAGTTCCAACTTCACATGTTTTAATTATCCGCAAGCAAAGGGGAAAATACTTTTAGAGGAAGTAGTCAGGCAAGGAGACACAATCTCTCCGATGAAATTCACTGTATGCTTATAAGAAATATTCAAAATGTTACACTCTGAAATATGAGGACCGACGATCAACGGCGAGTAATTCAACAACATTCAGCTTGCCGATCAGATTGTCCTGTGCAGCAACGCTGGGGACAAGTTGCAACAATTGACTCAGGACCTTCACCGAGAAAGTGCAAGATTAGGTTGAACAATAATATGCAGAAGACAAAGGTAATGTTGAATAGCCTGTCAAACGAACAAGAATTCATATACGGCAGTCAGACTCTATAGTGTGTACAGGAGCAAGTTTAGCTAGGTCGATTACTCACAGGAAACACTGATCACGAGAAGAAAATTTACAGAAGAATGAAGATGGGTCAGAGCCCATACGGCCGGCATTATCAAATTATGACTGGGGGCCCACTGCTGTTGTTTAAAGGAAAGGGCACAATCATTCCATTGTTCCAGTACTCGTATCACATGGGGCAGAAACTTGGAGGTTAGCAATGAAGCTTGAGAACAAGTAAAGGACCGTTCAGACAAAGGATGGAACGAAAAATGTTAGGCCTAACTTTAAGAGACACGAAAAGAGCGGTTTGGATCAGAAAGCAAACGGGGGTAGTCATAGTTGAAACCAAGAGGAAAAACGTGAGCCGGGCAGGTTACGTGATCTGTCGGGCAGATAATCGATGGTCCATTAGAAATACAGAGTGGGTGCTAAGGGAAAGGAAGTGCTGTTGAGGACGGCAGAGAATTAGGTGTAACAAACTAAGTAAATCTGCAGGCACAACTTGGAATCAACTAGCGCAAGTCAGAGGTAACTAGAGATCGCTGGGAGAGGCCTCCGTTCTGCAGTGAACATTAAAAAAATGAGCCGATGACGTTTTACAACATCCAAATTCGTCTGAAATTTCAAAGCACTGTTGCTCTTGAGCAACTGTTCGCTTCGTACTGCGAGCCCGCATTCGCATGTTTACAGAACGGCGTCTGACGCCGTTGGGATACCGCTACCTGCACCTAGGCCTCGTACTGTATGTGCAGTGATGGCACCGAACAAAGTGCGTCAGTGGCGCAAGATCGACGACTTGAACTGATTTGATCCGGAATCAGCTAGAATGTTGAACCGTTATGTGCTTCGTGTACGGTGTTGTGCAGTATTCTGACGTGCACTTCAACGTGCGTTCTTGTGAGATTTGTAAATTTATGGAAACATTGGCGCTGACCATTGTGCTGATGGTGACTGATTAGCCTTGACTTCTATGAGCTACTACTTGGGCTATGAAAGACAGCCTAGTTAGGGGCTCCAGCTCGTGACGTCACCAACATATATGATTTATTATCGGTCTCCGAAATTGACGTACCTCTGTGCATGCACCTTTGTGCATTTCGCCTGTGCTGGAATGCGGCCGCCTGAGCCTGCGAAACGAACTTTTGACGTGGTACGAAGCATCGTCGTATCTTATCAGCTGAGGAAAAGCCAAGAAGGGGCACTGAACGCTGATACACGATGTCAAAGTGCGATAGGCAGCGAAACTTGCACGTGCTGGTGTTACGTAGTAAAATTTTCTGTCATAATTTGGGAGTGTCAATAGCCACGGCTTCTTTCTGTATTTATGTTTTAGGGCTGCTTTCATAGCTCTCCGTGCCCTCGACAGAGATCCTATGCGAAGGGAACGTGCGTTTTGTCGTCGGTTGGCGCTCGACAACATCGTCGACCAGTCCCTTAGACTGTACCGCCTGCCGAAGGAGCTGACATTGAGACTATGCGTGGCATTAGAACTGCACCTGTAACCCTGTGCACCGCGACGCCATATCATCCAGATGGACGTACGGGTGCTGGGTACTTTGCCTTTAGGCCATATGAGCTATACTATGCTGCGCTTTTTTATTCCTGTATTTAGTATAGAAATAGAGGCATTATTCACAATGTAATAAGGTGGTGGTGATGGTGGCGATGTTGCTATACAGGCAGGGTTCGTTTGGCAGACCTGGCCGGAAATTGCTCCGCCTGAGCGTCTTTTCCTACGCCAAATACGCCACAACGTGTCTGTCAGCCCTGTGCCTAGCATAAATGTGAGATTAATGCGTCACATGCACTTCCACTGCCATTTTGTTCACAGCCGCGCGGGGTACGGCCAAGCATGGTTGCGCTTTACGGCGCCGATGCAGACGCCCACAAAGGAAGCTGTCGAATAGGGGTGTGTTGTGATTTGGCCGTAATAATATAGGGTCAACTACAGATGAATGTTGTGCCATTATGCTATGAATTGACCACGCTTCCTTCATTTCTTGTCGCTCCATCCGAGCTTTGCTTTCTCCCCGCTCTCATACGACACCGTAAGTTAAATGTGCTGCCACTTCGGTTGCACATTTATCTTAGCGTAAGAACATTTTGGCTAAGAAATTTCGTACGAACCGTGCAGCTTAGTGAATTCCGCGTCTGTTTCTTCATGATCATCTCCACCGACTATACCAATCACCCACGCTCGCATAAGCCCTTGGTCTCGGCACTGGTCGTGCTCCTCGCAGAGCGGCAGCCATCACTCCTTGCTAATAAAGACAGCATCAAGGCAAGGTGAGGACGGGGCGGTGGCGAGTGTCACGGCGATGTAGGCTCTATATATATATATGTCTTACCTAGTGCTGTTAGAGCCGGACGACTAGTCGTTTCCTCTCTTTATCTCACGTTTCTATTTTCTCGTTTTTCTCCCCCCCCCCCCAAACAGAAACTAATCGTGGTTACACCAAAAACCACTCTTATACTGCGAACTGTCGGACTTTGAGCCCACCGTGGTGTCGTAACCGCCTTATCATCTCCAGCTACGCTGTCCCAACCTTTCCTCCTTTTTTTTTTCTTCTTCTTTATACTTCTTCTGTCTCTGTGTTTCTGCGCGTGACGGATCGCGTGGTCGTTCCCCGAAGTGCAGGTTCGTTGACGCAACGTTCACCGTGGTGTATAAATTCTGAAACCACATCGATTATGGGTCTCTGGACTCCCCTTCAGGTTGTTTCAACTTGCTTTTTGATGCCGCATTTTCTTTTTCAAAAGGTTGTTTATATCTCTATTACGTTTGCTATGCTTCTACGCGATTTCTGGACACGACTGGTCAGTCTATTTCTGAAGCAGCAGTGACTCTCGCAATTCACTACATTTCAGGGCGCTGTTTGCTTTGAGACCCGTTTCCACACATACATCCGACCAACTGAAAGTTGCAACCCGGAAAGTTCTTCCATTCCCGTTCTTCCTTCGAAAAAAACCTAGTGCGAGTGTTGCCAACCGTTCTTTCCACTCTTGTTCAATCACCGCTTGCGAAATACCCACTCGGTGTCTGTCTTTTTTTATAAGCTATACGGTCCCATGTACATCGGAAGCACGATAAATGACAGCAAATGCCACAATGGGTTCGAATGAAGGGGCAAAATGGAGAAAGCCCATTTAATTACGCTCTCCTGTAGCTGCTCGGCAGCTCATATAGAAAGTCAAACAGCACTCCTGACAGAGAACCTCCTACGTTCGCCACCTCGCTCCGAGACCTATGTGCATCAAGATTCTCGCCTCACATATTGAAAACTCCAAGCAGAATTTTCCCGATTCCTTTAATCTGAGAACCATACTGTTCGTCAGCTTGAAAAGGCCGAGATTGGCCCATTGAATGTCAATAATGTGTGCTTACTATGTGGCAGGCCCCTATCATTGTGCATTGCTACTTCATATTGGATTAAAGCCGGCAATTTCAATCCACAAATCGGACGTCAAGATTCAGCCTTCGAATAATTCAATGCTGTTCAACCAGTGTTTTAAATAACCATCGTTATTAAACGGAGTAGACTAGCTTCTCGATCACATTCTCTTGAAGCATTATAACGACTCGCAGGAACAGAACGGAATTTTATCACTGTTGTACAGTGGCTTCCGCAACGTCATGTGCACAATAGCACAGCCCATTTTGTTAATTTGTGGCATCTCTAGAAGCATCGAACAACAACAGCCAAATTGATTTTATTTCGCTGGAGTTTTTCAAAGGTTCATTAGAGGATTCTTTCCTGACAGAAAACAACTCGCGGAAATTAATCTTGCGAGGCTACCGATTATGTACCAGCGCACGTTAGCTGCACCTTAGGACAGTGTTTTGGCACCTGTGTTACTTTCTTAAAACCGGATGGTTACATCGTCAGCGTTGAAAAGGTTAGCGCTTGAAATGATGCTTTCAGGAAACAACCTTTCTCTTTCTCACGTGGTCATTAGATATTCTCATGTCAAGAAAGTAGCGCGATAGCAATGGTGCTCACCTATGATAACGCCCGATGATAGTCGTTTAAGAGCAAGGGCAAAAAGAACAACAACTAAAATGTAGGAGGAACGACAAAACGAGAATGAGGTCCGCTCACGCGATATTGCGCTGGCATTGCCCGCATACTGCGTCTTCGTCGGTGGTCTGCGTTTCGCAAATGCAGCGAATCGTTGATCGTTCTACTGCACCGCGCACACGAAGACGAAGAGCACCGGCAGAGTTAACAAGCGCTGGACTGAAAAGCGAGTTCGGCGCTCGTTTCGTTAACTCTGCGTCCTTCGTCTTTTGTGCGCGCTGCTGTCCAACGATGCACCATTACCAACTCGCCCAAACTCTCAGTTCTATTGCAGGGAGTCGTCTCTGATGCAGGTTTCGCTTCCCGCCGGCGTGCTCTATAGCGCTGAGGTGCGCGGCCCCGTCCGCGCTCTCTGGTAGCAAGCCGGTAGAGCACAATGGCAATGAGCATGGCCATGCGCAGAGATCGCAACCAGACATTGGAACAGAACGGTTTGTACTGGGAGACAGTACTGCGGGCGTAGTGACGCCTTCTACGGATATTTATCGAACATTCTTCCCGTAATACTAATAGAAATATAATAACAATCACATGTGAGCAAATCATACAGGTATCATTTTAAGGTCTGCCGAAGTCTTCCTGCTCGTATGGAAGAAACCCGGCAGTTGGGACAATGTCTCCTGAAAACTCCCTGCAGGCTAACACTGAATGCAGACTCAAAATAAGAATTCTACACGTCAAGGGATCGCAAAACAAGAACATATCGTAAGTTTACGATATTGGAAAATTAAGATGACGGTACCCTGTTTACATCAATCATTATACAATATATTATTAATCAACCCAGATATCTCAGCGATACTGGGAGCTGGCAGGAGCACAGAAGTCAATTTGGATAAGGCACACGACACAACGTTGCGTCGATTTTTCAACAGTTAAAAAAAGCAGCTTTTATCTATATCGTAAATGCAGAAACGGATAGCATTTATTTTAGGGCCTTCAGACCAGACGAATTTCGCTGGTACAACACTGAACCAGAAGTCATAAGACCAACTGGCAATATAATACGTTCTCCCTTCTTTTCCATAATGAGTTCTAGTAGGAGGAACTAAGTATCTAAGGTGCTTCTGTAAAGCCACTCTCTTGTGGACAGGCTCGCGAAAATTGTCGCTCCAGAAATATCGCACCCATAACAGAGGAACAAAATAAAAGCACGAAATCAAGCGTTTTGAAATCCCAAGTTAAGTGCAACGTGCATTACGATTACAATCTATCTGTATATTGGAGAACCGTGCGTGAAGCAGTTAAAAATCACAGGCACATAAATTCAAAACAAGCAGTCAGCAAAGCGGACCTTGTAGAATGTCTGCGTTAACGTGCGCAATAAACACTTTACATCATCAATCGATTCAATATTATAGCCGTTTAAGAGGCCGCAGGCTTAGAAATGTCCCCGAAAAAGATAATTTTTTTTTTCACTTACTGTACATAGAATAGCGTGGCTTTCTGAATCGAACGCACTGGATATATATGAATGCACAGGCTACCTATGACACGCACCGTGGTGGCCGCATTTGGATGGGGGCGAAATACAAGAACGCCTGTGTCCCGTGCATTTGGGGGCATGTTAACAATCCCCTGGCAGTCTTAATTATTCCGCAGTCCCCCAGCACGGCGTGCCTCATCGTCAAATCGTGGTTTGGGGACGTAAAACTCCAATATTCTGTTCAATTCAGGCTACCTGTTAAGCTTGAACGTATGAAATTCAAAGTTCCGGTAGGTCTTAAAAAGTGCCTGCGTGCCACTACCAGAAACGAAGTCATACATTATGAAGGCGATAAGACATTATATTTAAGCACGAAACTATACCTTAAATCAAGGATATATTGGACTAAACAAGTTTCTTTCCAACTTTTTCATTCTTGGGACCACGTGTATTTCAGCGCTTCTATGCGTGCTCTTACATAAGACAAGTTTCGTGAATACGGGCTAAGATAAAACATGCATGCCGCGAACACACTACCGGCGCAAATACTCATCCAGGGCACAGATCTTTAAGCCACTTACCGAGTCTCGCAGAAACCCATGGCCTTCCTGCACCAGTGATACTTCTCCGCGTGCGGAGAATTACTCGCAGCTCGAGGCGTGATGCAAATGTAGCTCGGCCTTCGGAGACCGAATGTAGTGTTGTAAATGAACTTGTAAATTTTCAGGAACCCTGCACGTGAAACAGGAGTCGGTTCACCTAAAATTTGCACTTGGAAAAAAAAAACTTCTAAGTTGTTGCACAGAGACAACAGTGCGGCCCACGTGTACAACTACAAGCGGCGGTGCATTTAGCCTTCAGTGGTATACGAGAGCGCGAAGGAAACGAATGCCCGAATCGAAGCGACAAGCAAAGAAAGAAAAATTGCTGGCTCTCCCGTAATCGAGAGTAGCTGTAAGCATGAAATGGGCTACTGGCAAAGCAGATTGGTCGGAGAATATACTAGCCACAATCTTAAAATGAGTGTAGCGCATGTTCGCAACGGCACACCCCACGACATCACACCACGTCATACTGTGCAGTGCTCCATGTGGACGCAATAGTATCCTGCCACAGACAGAACCTCATTGCAAGTATCGTCTTGGTCAAACGGCTATTCGCGGCGCGCCGGAAGCGCCACGGAACTCGCGCGCCGTTGGCGTTGAAAAGCGCACTCAGCGCCGTAAGATGACAATCACGTTCATAGTGCCCTGTGTCTGCCTTTAGAAAGTCGCCTTTTGGAAGCGACAAATAAAACTTCAGCGTACTACAAATTACAACTTGAGTAATATTGTGAATAAACGTTATATGAAGAACACCGAAGCAATATTTTTTTGTAACTTGTTTGGGATGTACAGTACGTAACTAGCGTATGCAGTGCGGCCTTGACTGGTTGCCTGGATGATCTCGTTTTGTTCTCCAAACTTGCCTGAATGTTCACGATTGAGTGCCCGGATAATGGCTCTGGCTCAAGGTCGCTTGGAGGTCGCCGACAACGGGACCTAAAAGCCGGCCTCGAAAACTTTGCCGCTTCGGTGACAGAGGTAATTGGCGCCATCCACCAGGAGGGTGGGAAGCAACTCCGCTTCCCTTGCGCGGCCTCCTACACTCTTAGACAAAGTTACACCCTTTGGCTTGCCCCTTCTGCCACACAACAATAATCGTTATCTGCCTTGATGCGTTTCCTTTCTTTAACGCTGCGAGCCCGGTACTTTCCAGTAACGAACGGCACGCGCGTTATCACCATAGAACAGTTTACACCCTTTGGAGTGCCCCTTCTGATAACGCGCGCGCCGTTCGTTGCTGGAAAGTTCCGGGCTCGCAGCGTTAAAGAAAGGAAACGCATCAAGGCAGATAACGATTATTGTTGTGTGGCAGAAGGGGCAAGCCAAAGGGTGTAACTTTGCCTAAGAGTGTAGATTGGCCGGCGCCCGCGCGCGCCGATCTACGAGGCCGTGCCCTTTCGCATTTCCTCTCAACTACTCGTTTCTTGCCCTCCCTCGCAACTCTTTCACTTTCTACTGTCTCCGCGCCCGCCCGCCAGCTTAGCCCGCTGCATGACGCTTCATGTTTCGTTATCTGCTGTTACCGGGAAGCGTGGGCTACTCTGCGTTGACCGGCGTAGGCAGTTTCGTGGTCCTCGATAGCTGTGTGCTTTTGCTCCACGAGGTTTCACCAGTTTCACAACTCGCACCGCTCGCACATCGTGCAGTGGTGCACGAATACGTCAAAAACAAGCTTTGCAAGGTTATACCGGGTGCCTAAAGACAACAGGTGAGCGTGCAGACCGAAGGACATAAGAAGACGCATGTAGTACAGGAACACGGCCCTTTGCATCTGTGTGTTCCATCAGTCTTCAGACGTCGTTGCGCCTTGATTGTGCTACACTTTCCTCTTAACGGTAGGGGAAGCTGACAAATAGACGTTCGTCCTCATTGTCACCTGTTCTATGACTTCCAAGTCTCATTCTGAAACTTCTGTAACTCGCCCAGCTTTCCATTCCGTTCTCAGTGCTTTTTCTGTGCGTCACCGTTCCACAAACGTACTGACGGCTGAAAAAAATATTGTTCGTGTTTATGTATTATATCAGCAATTGCTTATGGGGAAAACCGCACGAACAACCTTCAGGTGTAGGCATGATACGCTTTTTTCCCCCCGGAAAGCTTGAGCATTGCAAATGTCCTATATGCAGATTTTTGCAGTTTGTGTTTATTACGCAAAGGAATGCCCAGTAGGTATGACTTAGTGCCTTTAATGACGTAATGTTAGTGCTAAGCATTGCATTCGTGATGAAAGAAAAGTCGTGTTGTTGGCTTATTTCACGTGGTCTTTGATTGAAGAATAGGCCTTTCTGCGAACGTTTTCTATGTGCCGCTGCAAAAGCTGACTACCTTTTGCTCCCCTTGCCACCGTTACTCAAGCTGTGACCAAGTGCAAAATAATGTGATAATGCGTATTTCCATTTTTAGTGCAATGTTATTTTTGTTCTGCCGTGTCTTTTTCATTTTGTTCAGTAGTAATGAACATGTCACGCAGTTCATTACTTTTGTGCCGATTTATAAGTTCTTGTTTTTTTTTTTTGTTGGCATGGCTGTCAATAAAACAAGCTTAGCATTTTATACTATTTTTCGGTATTTTGCGTCTCATTGCTGTTGCCATCACCAGTGAATGTCCCCTTTCTTTAGTTGTCATTACTACGTCATACATATCCAGTTTTGTGCAATATCTCAGTGAGTATATCAGAAGCTCTCAGTGCGCATATAAGAAGCTCTTCTACACTTTGGTCTTTAGGGCATTATATAAAAACCTTTTATATGTGTGTACATCAAACGGCCTTCGCGTATTCTTGAGTTCAAATTTCTTTTTCACTGTCTGTGAACTTTTGTGTTTATTAGTCACGTAAATGTCATGCATTTTTCATGCATTTTCTGAGCGCGTATCATACCAAGTTATGCGAAAATATTTGTTGTTGGAAACGGAAGTCAGTAAAACGAGGCCGAAGATCTGTTGTGTTGGAAGGGGAATTTATATATGTTCTGGTATATGCTGGCATACTCCAAGTATGGACAAGACTGCGTGCGTGCTGACGCATAAAGAACCCACGGAGCACCACGCGCCAGTTCACAAACAATGCCTGAGGTATCGCGTGCGCGCGATAAAGAAAAATAATAACAAAAACGCGCCGCAGACATGCAAAAAGAAAGCGAAAGTAAAGGTGCGCGGGGCATGGGGAAAGGTGGAGAGAGTGCGGAGTGGGTCGTCATAATAAAAACAAAAAGAAAAAAAAAACAAAGCGCGCTAGGGTGAGGAGGCACGACACGGCTGCTGTTCCTGTTGCCATGACAACGTACGCAATCGTGTGCGCTGTCATGTTGTCAAAGTATCGCCCTCGTGCTCGGGCCCTAACTGAAGGGGACCTTGGCTTTAGCGTCGAAAGAGCGTCTGCTTAAAAACAGACAATGACAGCCATGAGGAGGTTCACCACTGGGCTAAAAGTGTTTCATGCTTAAGAAGCGTGGTGGCGTGCTATGAAGTGCACCAGGCGCCTGTAGCCGAGATGGCAACGCCGAAGAGCGCGACCACCCTGTTCACCGCTTTATCACAGCAATGACAGTGCAGTGATCGTGAAGAATATTTCGTTGGGATAACAAATGTAAGATTGCAGAAACATCACAGCATAGAATCGTTTCCGCAGCTGCCCGCAGAAAACGATGGCTAGAGCAAAACAGTGACACACCAGAAAAAAAAAGGTGCTCAAGAAAAGAAAGCTAAAGAGCAGTTACATCCCTTTCTCGCTTTCTTTGCATGGCGTTGACGTGCATGCTTCTATAAGAGCCGGCCCCTTCCCAGAAGCTGGAGTGTTGACTGTACGTTTTTCATGCGCATTTTAACGCAATAGTGTTAAGTTCCCCGTTTCGCAGAAAATCCGGTGTCGGCAGAGTTGTCCATGAGTGAAAATTGCCATATATTTAGGTATATTTAAGTGGCATGACTTGCTGCATGACATTCGGTATATACGGGTTATATTGCCACACCATTCTATACCTAACGTTGCTCATACTTTGTCTTACATTCTTGAAAAAGTTATTCCTCGAAATTTTGAGAATGACAGCCCACAAATGTCATGAAACAACATCCCGGCAGCGCATGCCTTTTATGTAAAATCTACTCAGACCTAAATATTGAAAGTGCGAAACAACAACAGAAACCTAAAAATGATTTAACTTTTTTGGCGTGGCTGTGCACTACCTCCGGGATCGGCCCACACAAAGCTCGCCTTCGTGCATAGTGTTCGCCGCCAGCGTTTCCCGGTAAACCTTAAGGTCACATAAGCTGCAGTTGCCGGGAAGCGTGAGAAGCAGGGATCTTTCAATGCTATTAGGTCCCACTCTTCAAGGCGAAGTTTAGGCATCCTCCAAGTTTTTTTTTATTCTAACAACACTTAGCAGGCATACAGCCTGATAGAGAAATGCACATCAACAAAATTTATCAAGCACTCTTGGCAGCTATCGGCCATTTGCTATCGCCTCTTAAGCTTCACGGAAAGCTGTCTTCGGGAAAAAAGGATTTGAAGCGCAACCTTTAATTCCAATATGCTGTTCTGTTGCGTGACAAATGCATTTAACCGCTCATGCCAGGCTGCGTGCTCAGTCTTTGCGTCAGTTTACCTTTGTGGTGGAACCACGTTGCTGATTTTTTTCGCGCTAACAAAGCGATGTAGCACTGTGTCGCAAGGATTGTGAGCAGCCTCAGTTCATATGCCTTGGCTGCGCATATTTATTAGAAATCGCAACAACGAGTTAAGCGAGCGAATTGCTGATAAAGAAGGCCGCATCCCCAAGGATCTCTAGGCTGTAAGAGCCCCTTACAGTTTTTTTTATGGGGTTTTACGTGCCAAGACCACTTTCTGATTATGAGGCACGCCGTAGTGGAGGACTCCGGAAATTTAGACCACCTGGGGTTCTTTAACGAGCACCTAAATCTAAGTACACGGGTGTTTTCGCATTTTGCCCCCATCGAAATGCGGCCGCCGTGGGCGGGATTCGATCCCGCGACCTCGTGTTCAGCTGCCTAACACCGTAGCCACTGAGCAACCACGGCGGGTCCCCTTACAGTTCAACACGCAGTGATAAATAAAGGAGAATTTTACTTTCGTACTTACCGACCTAGGATTAGAATGACCAAAGATCACCTGCAGGGAATATGGGGTATACACCTTATTTCAAGAACGGCGTGTATTTGTGCATGCTAGTCAGTGCAAAGAAATAAACTGTTTCTTATACGTAAGAATTAGGATTGTCAAAGTGGGAAATAAATGCATGTGTGTTAAGAGTGGAAAGCCGCTCACGTGGTGTATATCATCATCAGTCTATATTATATATATTCACGAGCACAAAAGAAACCGAGAGGACCGATTTTTATTAGTCAAATCATAATATATGCGTCCCTTGTTTGTTGGCTTCCTATGATTTGACCAATAAAAATTGGGCCCTTCGGTTTCATTTCTTCTCGTTTGTTGCAAAGCGAGGGTCTCGAATCTGGCAGCTTTGATGCCTTCCGATAGCATGATTGGGTTCATGGACCAGTTGCATTTAAAAAGCTCACGCACTACATGACGTCTCCAGTAGATAGGATGTTCTACATCGACTGGCTAACATCGAATGGCGCTGGCCAACACTCCCAGGGTTAGTTCTTCTAGAGAGATATACATGCCGCAAAAAGTGGATGGGAAAATGGCGCCGTGGTAGCTCAATTGGGAAGAGCATCGCACGCGTAATACGAATACGTGGGTTCCTATCCCACCTGCCGTCAGCTGTTTTATCATCCACTTTTATTTCCATTTATTTATCGTTTCGTTATTTTCAATTAAGAACTACAAAAATGTTCCCCTATGTAGTCCTTCGTGTCATTGTTTGATGGCTTATTATGATTCAACTATGCATATATATATATATATATATATATATATATATATATATATATATATATTAAACTTGACGGTGGTCTGCTTCGGACCACCGTCAGTTGCCCTCCGCTCCTCGAGGAGGCAGCACATGTATCGAGTGAGCTCCTAAACGTGACTTCGCAATGTAGTCAACACGGTTTAAATCCTGCATGTATCCGAGATTTCAAAGAGGTGAGACGTAATGCTAACGTTGTTCTCTCACATTTACCGCTAAATCGCCACTCATTTTTCCAAAGAAGAGCTTGTTCTGGAAATTACTGAAGGCATAAGATCACTTCTGTGTGATGACTAGAGCTTCAGAGCGTCAGAAAATCATATCGGCTTGCCGAGAACAAACTGGGCCAATGCTCGCATCCTGCTAGACGTCGTGAAGCCACGTTCTAGAACTGCTCAGTGATGTTACCTTTTTTGTGTGATTCACCGCCTACCTTTGGCGAATAAGTTTCGGTTTACCGTTATGACGAAACGTATTCCTTCTAGAAGTGAAATGGTGAGTTTGCCAGGATCGAAACCTCGTAAGGATTTTCCAGGGCGTTGAAGATTGCATGCGTTCAAACAATTTAGAGCCACAATATTTGTAAGGTGAAGAAGGATCAGACTGTCCCCTGATGTAACTATACACAGAAACCCGTGCATTGTGCCAGTAAAGTTAAGATAAATGACATTTGTAAACAGTGGTGACAGCACCGAGTCATTTCTAAGCCGTGAGAAGCCGTGCCCCCTTGCAACATTGTTTTCCCGTATCCCACGGATTTTCTCCATGTCCACTCTAGGGACAGTAGCTTCGGCCACAGCACCTTAGAAAATTGTCTTTCGACGTCGTATACGCGGCAAGAAGAAAAGAAATAAACGCTAAATTGTGAACGAAATTTGACAGCAAACTTTTTCGGACCGCGTTTAATTGACAGCGACAGATGGAAGTGTCCGTGTAATTCTCTTCATGGCTATATATATATTTTTTTTGCAACGAACGGGCTGGCTTCTGTGACTCTAAAGTTGAAAAAGTAGAGGAAAGGAGAAGTTGAGATTGGTATGTAGATACTAATACTAAAATGTATGCGCCCACAAAAAGTAACTGCCAGACGCTCGTGAGCGATTTCATCATCTCAATTACGGGCGAACAGCAATTATAGATCTCTCCTCATTATAATAAATCAGCCAATTTTCTACCTCATAACTGCTTTGTGCAGTAATAGGCCAATATGCTGAGCGTTATGCATGGCAGTGTAGTAAGTAAACAGAGCGTAACATAGGGCAATCTTGCCCCCGAAAACACCACTTCGTTCTCCGCACGCTCAGTTGCAAGTATGCCTTTGTTATGCCAATACGGCTATTATTCTTTCTTCGTGGTGCCCTTGTAGTGCACAATCAATTTATACCGCGTTTAATATATGCATACCCAACTTTATGAAGCCGATCTCTAGACGAGTATTGTCATAGAAAAAAGAATGCGGTAAGAGAGCGTGATTGCAAGCACTGTCCCTTTTTTTGAACCAGAGACCACCTTTTTTCTTCTTACTACTCCAGTACAAACACAAAAAAAAGAGGTGCTCATATGATTTTATGAAATTGTATTATTTAAGAATGACAACGTAAGGTCAAATAAAACGATAATTTCTTCAAAACTTACGTACTTCTCCCAAGCTAACCTCGACAGTCTTTCAATAATACATCGACACCCCGACGAACAACATCCTTTTCTTCTGGTAATCGCTGAACCCAGCCTCATTGTCTTCACGAAACTGCTTACATCGCTACCGGACCACGTGCTTAGACATAACGCTCGCACTTTTACAGCCAGTATTGCTGTCAGTTTCTACCACTCATGCTGCGCATGCAACCGCGGCCACCAGATATTTGCTTTCGTTTCACGCCTGAAATGTTTTTCCTCTCGTGAACTTTGATAGAGCAGTCTGAACGTCTGATTGATTGATTGATTGATTGATTGATTGATTGATTGATTGATTGATTGATTGATTGATTGATTGATTGATTGATTGATTGATTGATTGATTGATTGATTGATTGATTGATATCGGAAATGTTCGCAGCTTATGTGTTACCGGCTTCTTCGAAAACGATTAATTTTATGATTAAGGAAAGACAATGTCAGGTCAAATAAATGGATAGTCAGTAATAAAGCAATTTCGCAAACATGTTTGAACAGCACGAGAAAGATAAAAACGAGAAATACAGCCTCACGCACTTAGTTGTCTATGAGACATGTTGCTTGATATCCTCATCACGCTCAGAAACACAATATTTAATTAATCTTAGTGCCTAGAAAAAAGCTCGAGAATTTCCCCAGATTGTGACCATGTGAAATCGACTCGAACTTCAAACTGACATCTTGGAGACGTGGTCTAAAATGCAAGTGATGCCTGCGACTGGTTTCACGCGAGTGCCGTCAATTTTGGCATGAAATCACGCTGGGTTTGAGCAACTCTGGCATCCACAACAGCGTTGCGTATCTTTCTCTCTTCCTCTTGAGAACGAATAAACAAATCCCTGTGATGTACAGAAATTCTTATTTTTATTGCCTTATACGTAATTATAACTAAATATCCGACTTAATGTGCTTGGCTCACTTGAAGTACTTTGGTTTTATTTTTTTGTGTATTCTGCCTCCTATCAAACATCAGCTCGTTGCACGTTATCTGCTTGTACGGAATCGTCACTTCGTTCACTAAGTTGGTCAGAGCACTGGTCCAGATTTTTTTAAACAAGCGCGATTATCGTCGTAGCAACGTACAGTACGTTCTTTTGGCTGGCGAATATACTTCAAAGGCCAAGCCTCTTTTTGTCTTTTTTTTTACAGATGTTGAGGGGCACTCACTGATACAGCAATACAAATTCAGTTTGTACTGTAAGCACGCATCCCACTGAATGTAAAGCATAAAATTTCCACCCCAGAGGTGTGAGGTGGAAGAGCGAAATCGCGCCACAACTTCGCGTTTAGTTTGAGGTGAAGGTGAAGATAAGTCACGGCCTGGGATGTAGCACCCGCATTTGGTCCTGAGTGCATTTTTATTACGACACGATTAGAGCTTCATTATAATTTCTTGTACATTGATGCGTGTGCTTTAAGCCTAATGTTGTAATAAACTGATAAAGGGATATATAGTCGCTGCGAAGTTCTTCGTTTCTGAGTGCTCAGACTGAGCTGCTAGAGCGTGGCTTATTGTGGCTTTAGGGCTGCACGTGCTTTTTTTTTATGCGAAAGCATCAAAGTTTTTTGTTTATTTATTCCTCAAGTGTCCCTGGAGAGGGCTTTTACATGAGGGGTGGGCAGCGTCAAAGAAGAAGGTGTTCATGGCACATTGGTGAGAAGGGGAAGTGGCACATTGAGGATAAAGCCGGCGTCTGTCGTCTGGACAAGCGCAACACGGCAACTAAATTTGTATTAGCTACGACGCCCCATCACGAGCGCGCCTTGATGGAGCCCAGTGGGCGGAAGGGAACTGCTGCCGCCATAGCACGTCAGGTATTGCGTGAGGGGAGAGGGCATTGCCCGACGCCACGTCACCCTCGCTGTCGCTGTCGGAAGCCTGCGTTATCCGCGCGTTCCTTGTCCGCGCAAGCTCTCGCCTGCATTCTAACTTGGCCTCGGTAAGGCCAAATCAAAACGCGCCAAGCCAACGCCTCCCACATAACAGCCCTGTGCGCTCTGCTTCATTACATCATGCTACTTGGACCGAAATGTCAATAGCCAAGCCCGGCGTGACGAAAGCGGTGACGTCAAAATTACCGCGCCTTACTTGAGAGCGTCCCGATTAGATTAAATGGCACGCGGGCACGGTAGCATGATGTTACGATTCGAAGTGCACCGGCCTTGTGCCATCTAGGAGGCGTTATCCAAGCGTCTCAATGCCCTCGCTTGCCCGGGAGGAGTTCATAACTCGAAATACCGCTCAGCGGCATTCAATTAGACATTAACGCTTTCGCATTCACAACTCATAAGAAGTGCTTAGGTGTCCGCGGATATTTTTTTTTTTTTACAGGTCGTATACCATCAGCTTGAACTGCACTAAGTGACCAAGCGTGCGTTAGAGGTTAGCAAAACTATCCGCAGACGAAGGAATACCGAGGGAGAGAAAGCAGAAAGAAGAGAAAGAGATAAATGAGATGCGAAAGGCGGGGAGGTTAACCAGAAGATAAAGATCCAGTTTGTTACACTGCAGAAAAAATGCAACTTTAGAACAAAGAGGTGAAAATGACATAGAGGTAATGAATGAAATCCTAACTAGGCTGGTTTCAGAAGCAGCAGTTGAAGTGGGAGGTAAGACACCAAGTCAACCAGTAGATAAGCTCTCCCAAGTAACAAAGGACCTAATAAAGAACGACAAAACATGAAAGTGTCCAACTCAAGAGATCAGATAGAATTCGCGTAACTGTCAAAACAGATCAAGGAGAAAGTAAGGGATATTCGAAATTATAACATGAGAAAGACTGAGGAAGCAGTAAAATATTGACGCAGCATGAAATCAGTGAAAAAAAAAACCTTGGCATAGGACAAGCCAAGATGTACACATTGAAAGATAAGCAGGGTAATAAAAATAGTAAAAGCAGCGGGATAGTTGTATACTAACCTGTACAGTACCAAGAGCAGCCACGCTACCTTTACTTAAAGTAGTAATGAACAGGATACAGAGGCTCCTTCTATAACTAACGATGAAGTTAGAAGGCCCTTGCAATACATGAGCTGGGAAAAAGCGGCAGCAGAAAATGAAATGACAGTCGATTTAATCAAATATGGAGGAGATATCATGCTTAAAAACCTTGCGGCCCTTCAAACGCCATGTCTTCCGACTACAAGTGTTCCAGAGAACTGGAAGAATGTCACCATTATACCAATCCACAAAAAGGGAGAAGGTAAAGAATTGAAAAAATTATAGGCCAATTAGCTTACTTTCAGTACTATATAAAATATTCACCAAGATATTCTCCAATAGAATAAGGGCAACACTGGACTTCAGTCAACCAAGGGAACAGGCAGGTTTGAGGAAGGGATACCCTACAATGGATCACATCCATGTCATCAATCAGGTAATCGAGAAATCCGCACAGTACAATCAATCTCTCTATATGGCTTTCATAGAATATGAAGCGACATTTGATTCAGTAGAGATACCAGCAGTCAAAGACACATTACACAATAAAGGAGTACAGGAGGAATACGTGAATATCTTGGGAAATATCTACAAAGATTCCACAGCTACCCTGCTTCTCCAGAAGAAAAGTAGAAAGATACTTGTAAAGAAAGGGGTCAAGCAAGGAGACACAATCTCTCCAATGGTGTTCACTGCATGCTTGGAAGAAGTATTCAAGCTATTAAGCTAGGAAGGCTAAGGAGTGAGAATCAACGGCGAATATCACAGCAACATTCGGTTTGCAAATGACACTATCCTCGGTTAACCCCCTTTCTTCTCGTTCACTATCCTGTTCAGTAACACTGGGGACGAATTACAAGACATGATTGAGGGCCTTAACAGGGAGAGTGTAAGTGGGGGGTTGAAGATTAATATGCAGAAGACAAAGATAATGATCAGTAGCATGGCAAGGTAACAAGAGTTCAGGGTCGCCAGACAGCCTCTAGAGTCTGTGAAGGAGTACGTGTATCTAGGTCAATTACTCACAGGCGACCCTGATCAAGAGAATGAAATTTATAGAAGAATAAAAATTGGTTGGAGTGCATACGGCAGGCCTTGCCAGATCCTGATTAGGTCCTTACCACTACCATTGACAAGAAGGGTGTACCATCAATGCATTCTACTGTCGCTAACATATGGGGCAGAAACTTGGAGACTGACAAAGAAGCACGAAATCAAGTTAAGGACCGGAGAAAGAGCGATGGAACAAAAAAATGCTAGGCGTAACGTTAAGAGACAGGAAGAGAGCGGTATAGGTCAGGGAGCAAACAGGGATAGCCGACATTCTAATTGACATTAAGGCAAAAAAAATAGAGCGGGGCATGCCACGTAATGTGTAGGTTAGATAACGGTGGACCATTAGGGTTACAGAATGCGTTCCAAGAGAAGGGAAGCTCAGTCGAGGACGGCAGGAAACGTGGTGGGGTGATACAATGAGGAAATTCGCTGGCGCAAGTTGGAATCAGTTGGCGCTGGGCAGGGGTAATTGGAGGTCGCTGGAAGAAAGATTCGTCCTGCAGTGAACATAAAAATGATAATGATGGTGATGACTGGAGAAAGGGTTAGGGCAGGCAGAAAGACAGAGGAAAGAAAGAGAAACGGTGGGAAAGAGAGGGAAAGCGAGGTTGCTGAAGTATAGGCGCGTCCCAGTTTACAGTATTTACTCGAATATAGGTCGACCCCTATATATTGAACTCGCCTAGAATTAAACAAAAATGTAATTGGAATGAACGGTGAGCGATATTTTTTTTAGAAAACGAGAATATTTAAACAAGAGAGACCTTTGTTTACTGTAAACTGGGCTACTAAACCTCACTGGTAGATGGCGCAAGCGGTGTCCTCGTCAGAGTCGTCTCGTCGGATGCTTCGCAGGCGTCCTGGGCACCCCAAACGACGTCGTCCTCGGTGCCGTCAAGTGCGTTGGATATGCAGCATTCCTCAAAGCCGGTCTGGGTAATCTCCAGACTGGCTTTACGGCGGGTGCGGCGGAGGAACTACGTTAGCTCGCTATTTTTGCTAGCGTTGTTCGCGAATATAGGTCGAAGATCCGTTGGTCACGAATGTAGGTCGATAGCTCATTTTGGGTCACATTTACGGGGAATAAATTGACATATTCGAATAAATACGGTTGTAGAGACTGAAATGTGTTCATCTTGCTATGGGAAAGTCCTCATTCTTCGTTTCAGGATACGGCAGCACATGGAACCCTCTTGGCGGAAAATTCCATAGCCGTCCGTATTGCGATCAACAGCATCACTACCCAAATGAGAATTTCATGTCTTGACATTAAAAAAGACAGACGCAAACCGCAGCCAGAAGATGTTATAACGCAAATTTATGCTGTCGGTGAGCAATTTCGCTCGGAAGAAGATTGATTTCATTCACTAATTTGCATTTTAATGGAATATCAAGGACTGTTCAGGCAGCGCTAACAATACCATAATCTTATGCTAAGCTTTGCTGAGCTGAATACAAAAAAAGAGGTATGTACGACGAAACTGATGTGCGAAAAACGAAATACGTTTATTATGACAGAATGTTTCCGCGTATCATGTCGGACATATAGTGCTGCCTTGAACACTTAAAAGAGGGGCACCGTTACCATATTTCGACTTCCGGTGCATAAGCTTACAAAATAATACTTATGTTTTCTTCTTTTTCTTCTTTCTTTTCTTTTTTTTCTTTTTTTCTTTTTTTTATGGTATGAACTACAGCCTCGATGTACTTTCCATATCCATAGGCGCTGTTCTTCGGGACAGAGAACTCGTTTGCGTTACTTAATTCATTGCGACATCCTCAGGCTTAAGTAATGAAACTATGCCTTTTTATGTATTTCTTGCTCCGCGCCTTTGCTTTCTGCCTCTAAAAGCTTTACGTCGTAGCAGCACATAAATGAACAGGCGGTGAATAAAAAAGAAAGATTTCGTTTAAAAGAAAGTTGTACAGTGCCACTCGTTGTATACTTGCGTATCATGAACGCATGTCATAGAAACTGGCTTTCTTGATACCGGAGTGCTTTCTTCTTCTGCCTGTCTTCCGCGAGTTCTGTGTATTTTTCCTTTCATGCCTTTCCCCCTTACTTCTGCTGCCTGAAACTTTTGATGCTTCGAACTGCTGCAGATAATTTGCACCAAGGCTGCCACGTGCGACTAGCTGTAGTACCTTGTAATTCTTTCCGTGATCTATTCCGCATATTTGCATGCGATGTGTAACTATCAGTGTTTCTCTCGTGTGTATACGTACAACCTCCGTGAGGCCAAATTTACTGCGAAAGCGTTTTTTTCTCACACAGGACAGTGCAGTTTTCTAAAAGAAAAAGAAATTCTTTCTCGCTCTCTCTCTCAGATTTTTTTTTTTCTGGTGTGCACCGCGTCGCCTTCGTTCGCTGCGGTATTGCCTGCTCTGGCCTCCGAAACACAAGCACGTACTCACGTCCACCTCAGAGTCTGCGTTGTGCGGATCGCTAAAGGGTTCGCGCGACTGTCATCCAACTGCCACAGTTGTCACAATAGCGTGAGATTGTTTTGCTTTTCTTCGCCGGTGAAGCTGAGGCTAAGTAGGCAGTCTGATAACGACGAGACGACGCCAGTGTAACGGAAATAACGGACAAACGGGCGCAGCAAGCCAACTTTCGAGCTCTTAACTGCTTTCGAAGTAAGCGAACAACGCAAGATCGATCAGCACGCATCGTACAGAGGCACGAAGTCGCATTTATAAAAAAAACTCAATCGTTGGGTTTAACGTCCCGAAACTGCGCAATGAGTTATGAGGGACGCGGTATAGTTGAGAGCTCCGGATCAATCTCGAACACCTTGGGTTCTTTAGCGTGAACCTAAAGCACGGCACACGAGCGCTTTTGCATTGCGCCCCCATAGGAAAGCGGCCGCCAAAGTCGGGCATCGTAGAAGTGATCTCGTGCTCACCAACGCAACGCCACAGTCACTGAGCGACCAGGGCGGGTGAGTCGTGTTTGAGCACAGTGAAAGGCAAGGAGGTTTGCCTGCAACAGACAAAAGCGGAAATAGGTATAATGTGGCAGGCGAGATGTATACACGCACAAGATGAAAACTCAGCTTAGTCCCACTTTCGAAAGCATTGGTCATAATACGAACGTACAAACGTGTACTCTGCAAAGCAGTGACTCATTTGTCGCTTATTCACAAATGAATTTATACAAATTAGACAAATTACATAAACACCCACTAAACTAGGTTTACTTGTTCAACGCATCGTTGCGGAGTTTTCATCCGGGATGACTTCAAGAAGGCGTAGCAGCTTCGAATCGTTAGGTCGAATTAGTAGCTAGATTTAGTTGCTCAACTGCTTAGTTTATTTAGCTGGTCTCCTTTCAAGTGTTTTGCAACCAAACTGGCCTTAGGCGGAAGTTTACCTTGAAGTCTATAGAAATTCAATGCGGAAAGTCTAAGCCCAAGCCCGGTAACTAGGTTCGTTAGTTATTTAGTTATGCGACTTTTATGGCTCAAAAGTAACTGAAGCTATGATGCGCCAATCATAAGGTAGCTAGGTTCGGACTTCTGTCTATAGAAGGCATCCTTCGCACTTTTGCGTATGGTAAGTGGTGGTACGACGGGTGTTTACTGATGCGTGTCTCGCCAGTCAAACGGGTCCAATTAGTTCAATTTCGAACGAAATAATTCACTAATCTGGACGGACATGAAGTACAAGAGACACCACAGGAAGCGATGACTTCGTGTTGTTCTCATTATTTTCAGAAATGTCCGTCCGGCACACTGAATAAGTCTTACTGAAGTGAACTTGAACCAAACGCTCACCTTTTTAGATTCGTTTCGAGTTCTTCCATTGGTACCATTGTCTCTCTGTGTCTCAATGCAGCGACGTTCATCAGGCATCCCCTCGCCAACGAGAGTCCACGACGGTAATTGCAATCCGCAGGCCGTAGCCTTGTGAACCCGCTGCGGGACCGACCATCTCTGCACAAGTGAATAACAGATAATGACTACAGGATAGACCACGACTTGCGCACGTGGCGCTAGTGGCGCCATCTCCATGAAAGAGAACGCATTAGATATAGGGAAACGCAGGAAAAAATGATAACAGCAAAGCGGAAGAGAAATGCAGCCATAGTGAAACATACAGTGCTATGGAGATACAATTGGTACGCGGTGCTCCGGGGGATGTGGAAAAGCGTAACATTTGGAAACGCAGTTGTTTGCTTGAAATCAGGGGTACAATCAGGACTCGATGGATATCAAAGGTCAGTGGGACGCCTCGCATTGGGCGCTCACGGGAAGACTGCAAATGAAGCTGTGCAGGGTGACATGGGATGCACAAGTTTTGAAGTGAGGGAAGCTCAGGGTAAAATTGATTGCGAAGAACGAGTGCGGCATATTGAATAAAGTAAATGCTCTGGGAGAGTTCAGATATTTGTACAGGAAAAACATTGATTCACAGTGGAGGAAAAGAACCAGGAAGCTTACCAGCAAGTATGCGACCGATATGGTGAGCAACATGGCAACAAAGAACGTCAAGCGGAAAGTGACTGAGGCTGAGCTAAACTTATGGGCAGCGGCAATGGAAAAGAAACCTGCTATGAGTAAATACTAACGAGGAAAAAACGAAATCGGTAAAGAAACAATTTATGATTACTCAAAGGCAAGCTGATTACATTTCGAAGGGAGATTGGGATGCCTTAGAACACGCACTTATAAAGTCAGACACAACTAGGAAGAAGAAGCATGTGCTTGCTGCGGTAAAGTGAGGGAAACAATGGAGCATATTTTATTAGAATGTGAAGATATCTGCCCACAGGTCGATTTCTGCACCTCTGGTCTCCTTGAAGCCCTTGGGTTCAGCGAAGGCAGGGGGAAAGGAAACATGTCCGTAATAGATATTAGCAAGAGGGGATTGGAAGATTAGTAGAAGAAAATTAGGGAAATGACAAACAATGGAGGCGTACAAAACGAAGTTCACAATAGGGGTTCAGAAAGTTTAGTGATGGGAATTCTTCGTGTTTTTTTTTTCTTTTCTTTTTGTTTCTTTAACATAAGTAGGACATTAGGCAATATGATAACAAGAGCTTGGTGGCATAACATCCATACATCCATAAATCCATCCAGAAGCAGAGAAAGAAAGTGCATGATATGAAATAGAAGAGGAGTCATGGCATATCCAAAACCCACCGAACAACATCAGTTGTTCCAAGGGAAACCAGGGAAACCTTTACGCTGCATACATTCGCAGCCTGGGCTCTCCGACATACCGCAGAGAAAGAGGCGATGCACTAATGTAGCCTGAAGTACAGGTTTGACACCACCTCATCTTAATCCTCGCACCCCTTCTCTCTTCTCGTGTACACAAACCCTGCCAACACTGGGAAAAAAAGCAAGCTAGCCTAACTGAAATCCCTCTCCATGTTATCAAGACCTATAAAGATGCACTGGTTGCCATTCATCGTTCGAACCCTGAGGTCGGAGCCGGGCCTGCCCCGAAATTACGGCTCTTCGTGCTAGCCTAATGGGAGTATATATATGCCGTGAGCTTCATAACTATCTGGCTTGTCGGTGGACGCATGAACTATCCTAGGTCAAGGAAACGATTGAAAAGGGAAATAGAAATTGACGAGGACGGTGCTTCGGAGTAATGCCGGGCGATGCACGCTTATGGGAAAGCAGGGTGAAGATAACAGCTGCGCTTTAGCTGTCACCCGTCGAAAAGAATAAATGGCTACGGCACGAGCTGCGTCACTCTGGAGCCTCTGGGGCGCGTCTTCGCTCCGAGATTCCTACCTCAGCGTACGGAAATAGCCAAGGTTAGTGACGAATTCCGGTGTGAATATCTCGGAACACGAGTCTCATAAATAATCGAGCCAAACTTACTTTGAATACGACTGCCTTAAAGTTTCTATAATAAATGTACAAATTTAACGCAGAATAATAATAATAATAATAATAATAATAATAATAATAATAATAATAATAATAATAATAATAATAATAATAATAATAATAATAATAATAATAATAATTTAACAAAATCATATAATACATTTTAGTTTAATATGACCAGAGATTTCCAACCGTAAAGTTTTGTGCAAACAATCCGTACAAGGCTTATTCGCGTAGTTCGCGTAGTGTTTCAACTATCAGTCCACGGTATACACTCCCTGCGATGCGGACGTATCCGAGATAATTGTTGTGGCATCCTGTTTTTTCTGAATCATAAAAACTAGAGATGGTCACGTGCGACAGCACTGAATGGTCAGAGACAATATTCGAAGCCGTGTTATCGTTTTTGTTATCAACGAAGAAAAGCAATGGCTATAACACGGATGTCTGAGTGGTAGACGTGATATACACATACGAGAAGATGGCTTCGACTGTCGTCTCTGATCCGCCACCGTCGTTCACTGTAACGGATTCTGTTCATGCAACGGGCAACAGATGGGGACAGTGGCAAAAAATAAAAAAAGCGATATCAGGCGTCTTTCATACATGTGCACACAATTCAACAACAGGCGCAGCAAACGGAAGCATGCGCGCACGTTACACAATACAGCTGGCGGAAAACAGCCGAACTTTCAAATAACCTCTCTCTATATCCTTACACTACGGATCGTATACATACAAGTCGAACTTGTCCCAGCCCCCCGCACCACTGCCTCTCAGCGCTCACGTGTGCGGATAGCTGAATAGCGTTGCCATAGCGCATGACGAAGCCGGACGAATGGCGATTAGTGGCGAAGCCGTGGCTGGGCGCAGCTGCACGGGATGAGACCTGCATGCGACGACAGCGAGGAACGAGCGCCGGATTGTGAGAAGCACCGTCGCTGACCAGACCGGTGTGGCTGCCGGTGGGTCCGCACTGCGCGCCATGTATCTGTCACCCGCGGCTATCCTCCAGAGCTCAGCAGGGGATACGTCCACTCTCGCCGAACGCCGCGTCACCCACTGTTCTTGTTATTCCCAGAAAATAGCGCAAAGCCGCTGCTGTAGATGATGGTTGTGGTGATGATGATGATCCACTTTTATGGCTCGGACCCACTGAGGGGGACAGGCCAAGAATCGGGGGAGATGGTTTAGTTTGGTTTTCTTTCTCAGATGGACGAGCATACCCACTATGTGGCATTGACCAAGATTCGGATGGATCTAGATGATCCCTTGGCTGATTTCTTCTCAAATAATGACACTGGGAGCGACTGCTCAAGGATAAATGTTAAATTTCTCACTATACCTATTTAGAGAGATAAAAGAGTTGGCATCCACCTAGTTAGTAGCCATCTATAGCCGCACCTAGCTCCCGTTGTGGTTGCTGGGCATTATTTAATCAATGCAAAATACTGCAGCGCTACGGTGACCAGCGGGAACGTGAGATATCCGAGGCATTTTTCATCGACAAAAAAGGCGACATGTCTGTGAGCGTGCCTTCGATACCGCTCCTCGCCAAGGAACTCGCACATCTTGCACGTAGATGATGGAAACCATTTAGTTGTGTTTTCATATATTTCTTTTTATATTCTTTTTTATATTCATCATCGTCTCTATCTTCCTGACGATGTATTCCCACTTTGGTATGTTCTCCTCTCCCTCCTGCTTATTCAAGCGCCCGTATATATTGTTGTGCGCGCAATAAAATATTGGTCGATAGCCAGCGCTTCGCCTGTCTCTCTCAGTCTTTGCGCTGTTATTCGTTTTTTCAGACATGCACAAACCGGCCCAAGTTAGCACTTCATTAAAGAAAGAGAAATGAATGAAATCTAGGGTTTTACGTGCCAAAAACGGCATTTCATTATGAGGGACTCTGGAGCAGAACCTACAGCAAGCGCTGGACACCACGGAAGCTTTTCTTGCAAACACGGGACTGAAGCTCTCCCCCAGCAAATCGGAGCTCCTTCTGTGCAAACAAGGCCCCAGGCTGTGACAGCCCCTTAGCTCCCTCCCCGTTCACCTACACACCAGAGACGGAAGAAACATCCCCAGGTGTAACACAATCAACGTCCTGGGCATGATCATTGGGGCTTACAGCAATGACAACGCGGAGGCACTAAAACGCATCACAAAGAGCACCCTCAACTTCTCCAGAGTCATATCAATGGTCGCCAGCAAAAGGGACGGACTGAAAGAGGACAACCTCATGAAAGCATTTCACGCCTTCCTCATCAGCCACGTAACCTACGCCGCCCCCTTCCTCAACTGGAAGAAGGCGAAGCTGAATAAAATTGATACATTAATCAGAACGGGTTTGAAAAAGGTCCTGAGCCTCCCTAGATACACTAGCACGGAACGACTCCTCCAATTGGGGCTACACAACACGGCAATCGAACTCTTTGAGGCACAGCGAAACTCCCAAATTAGTCGGCTCTCACTCACAAGGGCGGGCATCGAGATCTCACTAGAAGCACGCATACAGCCCCTCTTCATGACACCAGAGAAGTCGCAACTATGCACAAACTCCAAGAGATCAATAACCGTTGATCCCATCCCACGAAACATGCACCCCACCCACAACGAGGGGTGGAGAAAAGCGAGAGCGAAGGCAATCCTTGACAACATCAAACGTAACGAAACGCAAGTCCTCTTCGTTGACGCGGCCACATAATGGAATCGAGGCGCCTACGCGGTATCTGTGGTAAACGACCATGGCTCACTCGTCAACGCAGCCACGGTAGTTACCAACTTCACTCACGAAGCAGAAGAAATGGCCATCGCGGTGGCCCTTCGAAGCTGCAAAGGAGCGTCAGTCATTTACTCGGACTCAAGAACGACTATTAGAACCATCTCGTCGGCCGTCGTCTCTAGGAAAGCAGCTACGGTTATCAACACCATCTTCTTCCAAGAAACGGGAGGAGACAACCTCACGTCCCGACACATCACATGGTTCCCGGCCCACATGGGCAACATTTCCGGACCTCCTGACTGTAATCCGAACGAGCGGGCGCACCAACTGGCGCAAGAGCTCACATTCCGCGTCTGCGGTCCGCCCTCTCGCTTCAACCCAGCCTGGAGGGACCTAGACAACAAAGACCCGCTCGTATCATACCACGAAATCACTTCAAATCATAGGTTATCATGAAGAATTTTTCCTCCTCCTCACCCAAAGCTCAAAAAAGCACAGGCCGTCACTTACAGACAGTTGCAGACTAGGACATACATCACACCAACAACACTAAGCAGGATCAATCCTGACCTTCCTACTGAATGCCCACACTGCGGCCACGAATACAGCAACTTCGAACACATGCTCTGTCTGTGCCCTGCCAACGCGAGCACGGACTTTCCCGACCAGTCTTCCTGGGACTCAGCGCTCAGTAGCACAGAGCTCATCGCTCAGCTCAAGGCTGTCCAGAGGGCCCGGGCCGTCGCCGAAGGACTTTGTCTACCGGCCGCGACCTATGTGGAGCCGCCGGATTGATTTTCTTTCCCCTCAGGACCTAAATAAAGTTCTGACTCACTCACTTATGAGGGACGCCGCAGTTTGCGACTCCGGATTAATTTTGACCACCAGGGGATATTGACAAAAAAAAACACACTGAAAAAGAAACAAGAAGTCTGTAAGCTTGCCAAGTGATCGATGCGTCGCACGCTGGCCTTTCTTCCTTTATTTCGTCTATTTATTTACTTCACACCCTCTATTTATTTACCCTGTTTACTGCTTTACTGGAAACAACTCCGTTTGATGTTTCTCAATACTGCATTTGCATGCAAGGCTCCGCGTTTAGCTTGATACTCTAAATTTTTTCCTGGATAAATTTTGTTAGAATACAACTAGGTTTGTCGCAAAGGAAAATTCCTCGCGACTTTCTCAAAAAACAAAGAAAAATTTTGCCTAAGTTCCATGAGTACGCTGCGCTGCGTAAACGAGCTGAAACACCACCATGTAATAAATGGTTTTATTTCACCGAGAGTGCCTGCTTTCGATGCCGCTGCCACTGCTTGAAGCTGATAGTCAACTTCAAGTCGCTGCTTTCCATGAAGCGGTGGTCACACTGTGTCATAACAGTGCTTCGTTTACCCATCCATTCTTTTTTTCTCTTGCGACATCACTGGGCCTGTAGCTAAAGATCTCGGTGACGTCGCTTTGTTTCAATCACACTTGAGAAAAAAAATTCCGTAGCAGCTTATTATAACGTTGGGTCCTTAACTTCAAGTTCCGCAGTACCTACAGGGAAGCTGTATATTCTTTCTACCGCGACCGCTTTGTTGGAAGGCATCCGAAGAATGCTGATCATGCTCATAGCTATAAAGTGACATTTGGCGGAGCGTTAAGCCTCTGCGGTGCGCCATTTAACGCGGCAGCTATTATAGGCTCCTCTCTCGCTCACCATGCTGTGTGGTGAAATTGAATGCAAATGCTCTCAACGTCAGCCGCAGGCCGAAAGGAAACGAATATCGTCCCGAGTTTGGATCCCTGCTCGGCGACATTTAGGCCATTACGCGCCGTCGTGGTAACTGTCGTCATCCTAACTGGATCAACAACCATGGTTTATGGGCGGCACGTAATATGTTATCTCTTGTCCTATCACTTATCTTATCGTACACTAATCTCAGAGGCGGGAATTATTGTAAGATACACATTGTTGATTAGATCCGAGATGTCGCTCCCCCTGTACAGGGTGTCCCAGCCATCGTGCACGAACATTTAAAAGAAGTGACAAATCGTTCAACAAGAAAAAAACTTGGTGTGTGTTGTTGAGGAAACGCCTGTATTTTTATTACACCTTGGCATCTAATTAGTTACTAAGACTATTTAATTAGCTTTTTTAATTGTTGTTCTAATCATCAATGTGCCAATTAGAAAGTGGTAGAGAAATGTAATAGGCGACTCATCATCATCATCAGCCTGGTTACGCCTACTGCAGGGCAAAGGCCTCTCCAATACTTCTCCAACTAACCTGGTCATGTACTAATTGTGGCCATGTTGTCCCTGCAAACTTCTTAATGTCATCCGCCCACCTAACTTTCTGCCGCCCCCTGCTACGCTTCCCTTCCCTTGGAATCCAGTCCGTAACCCTTAATGACCATCGGTTATCTTCCCTACTCATTACATATCCTGCCCATGCCCATTTCTTTTACTTGATTTCAACTAAGATATCATTAACTCGCGTTTGTTCCCTCACCCAATCTGCTCTTTTCTTATCCCTTAACGTTACACCTATCATTCTTCTTTCCATAGCTCGTTGCGTCGTCCTCAACTTAAGTAGAACCCTTTTCGTAAGCCTCCAGGTTTCTGCCCCGTACGTGAGTACTGGTAAGACACAGCTGTTATATACTTCCCTCTTGAGGGATAATGCAACCTGCTCTTCATGATCTGAAAATGCCTGCCAAACGCACCCCAGCCCATTCTTATTCTTCTGATTATTTCAGTCTCATGATCCGGATCCGCAGTCACTACCTGTCCTAAGTAGATGTATTCCCTTACCACTTCCAGTGCCTCGCTACCTATCGTAAACTGCTGTTCTCTTCCGAGACTGTTAAACATTACTTTAATTTTCTGCAGATTAATTTTTAGACCCACCCTTCGGCTTTGCCTCTCCACGTCAGTGAGCATACATTGCAGTTGGTCCCCTGAGTTACTAAGCAAGGTAATATAATCAGCGAATCGCAAGTTACTAAGGTATTCTCCATTAACTCTTATCCCAAATTCTTCCCAATTCAGGTCTCTGAATACCTCCTGTAAACACGCTGTGAATAGATTTGGAGAGATCGTATCTCCATGCCTGACGCCTTTCTTTATTGATATTTTGTTGCTTTCTTTATGGAGGACTACGGTGGCTGTGGAGCCGCTATAGATAGCTTTCAGTATTTTTACATACGGCTCGTCTACACCCTGATTCCACAATGCCATCATGACTGCTGACGTTTCGACTGAATCAAACGCTTTCTCGTAATCAATGAAAGCTATATATAAGGGTTGGTTATATTCCGCACATTTCTCTATCACCTAATTTATAGCGTGAATATGGTCTATTGTTGAATCGCCTTTACGGAATCCTGCCTGGTCCTTTGGTTGACGGAAGTCTAAGGTGTGCCTGATTCTATTTGCGATTACCTTAGTAAATACTTTGTAGGCAACGGGCAGTAAGCTGATCGGTCTATAATTTTTTCAAGTCTTTCGCGTCCCCTTTCTTATGGATTACAATTATGTTAGCGTTTTTGCAAGATTCCGGTACGCTCGAAGTCGTCAGGCATTGCGTATACAGGGTGGCCAGTTTTTCTGTTCTGCAAAGTCTACTAATAACTCTCCCCTGCTATTCCTAGTGCCTATGCCATATTCCCCCACTGCCTTGTCTCCAGCCTGCTTCTTGCCTACCTTGGCATTGACGTCGCTCATCAGTAAAGTGTATTTTGTTTTGACCTTACCCATCGCCGATTCCACGTCTTCACAAAAGCTTTCGACTTCCTGGTCATCGTGACTAGATGTAGGGGCGTACAACGGTATGACCTTCAATTTGTACCTCTTATTAATGTTCACAACAAGACCTGCCAGCCTTTCGTTAATGCTATGGAATTCCTATACGTTACCAGCTATATTCTTATTAATCAGGAATCCGACTCCTAGTTCTCGCATCGCCGCTAAGCCCCGGTAGCACAGGACGTGCCCGCTTTTTAGCACTGTATAAGCTTCATTTGTCCTTCTAACGTTACTGAGCCCTATTATATCCCATTTACTGCCCTCTAATTCATCCAATAGCACTGCTATACTCGCCTCACTAGATAACATTGTAGCGTTAAACATTGCCACGTTCAGATTCAAATGGCGGCCTGTCCGGATCCACGGCTTCTTAGCACCCTCTGCGGCGTCGCAGGTCTGACCGCCGCCGTAGTCAGGTGTTTCGCAGCTGCTGGGGACTGAGGGCCGGGGTTTGATTGTTGTGTTTGGGAGGTTGTGGCCAAGGTACTGCACCAGGGTGGCCAATCCTGCTCTGGTGAGGGAGTGCATTACCGGTTCTGGTCACCGGGATCAGGCCGTACTCCAGGCCTGTTTGTGCAATTTTATCATCAAGCGGGTTTTTTTTTAATCCGGTGGAAAATTGCGCGGCAGCGGGATTCGAACCACGCTCCTCTTGCACACGAGGCGGATGCTCTGCCTCTACGCCACCGCTACAATACGACGACTACATGACGTTTTTTTCCTGCTAGGTACAGAACGCGTTTATATATATATATATATATATATATATATATATATATGTATGTATGTATGTATGTATGTATGTATGTATGTATGTATGTATGTATGTATGTATGTATGTATGTATACTTTTTTCCCGCGAAGAGAGTATGACCGCCAAATATAGAAGGCACGACGTGACTAGGAGCCCGCGCTTATTGAGTAGCAGTGGTAGCTGCCCCGCCAAACAGTCTCAGTGGGAAAGCAAGCTTTTAATCTGTTACGTGGCAGAGTGGCCACGAAAACAGCATGCGTGTTGATTCCACGCCGCGCCAACCGCACCAACATCAGCTGACGATTAATGCGCATCAACAACAAGGAAACGTACTGTCCTTGAGCAGCCTGAGATGAACAGCTTGCTTTCTCACTGAGATTGTCTGATTTGATTTGATGGCGCTGCTATTCCGTGCGCTCGAATGCATAGTCCCATCAAAATATTAAGACCAGTCATAACAGCATACCAGTCGCATTACAATACCATGCACATGCATAGTATTTTAGTGCTCTTACCGTTCTTAGGATGCTTCGATCGCTTTCTTGGTCGGCTTGTCCGTGTCTAACGGCTTTTCCCGACCTTCAATTAAAAAGGAAATATTCAGCTCCAGTGCTGGACGGGATCGAGCCTCGTCATACAAGTTCCTCAAGCACAGCAACCCGACGCTTTAGCATGCTGCGCCACGCATTCCATCCAGGAAAGGGGGGAGGGGGGGGGTGAGGAGGCTAATGATATCTAACCGCCATCGACTTGCTGCGGGCGCACTCCACAGATGCATCTCCAACTGATAAAAGTAAGTACGCCCGCTCTTCTAGCCGACAATGAACAAGAGCTTTACGTCTGAAATAGGCGCCCCATGCAATCGTGCCGCAGTTAATTCTAAGGCAGATATGCTGAACTCTAAGGGCCAAACAATGAAATCTTCCTTACCTCAGTAAGGAAACCTTCATTGCGGTGAGGCTACCTTATGTCACTCTGAAAGCTTTCTTACTTAATTGTAACGTTGCTAAAACAGACACAACTCCATTTCTTTCATGACTCAAACTTGATCTTTGAGTCGGCTGCTAGGAGAGTTCAATGACTATAGATATCCACAGAACTTTGTAAAAGTTTGCATAAAACAGACGACTTAGGCATGTTAAGGCAACCTAGAAAAGAGCTCTGGTGTTTTCACATTTCACTATTGCCTTTTCTTGTTTTGTTGCAGTCCAATTTGGGTACGAAAAAGGATTATATTCCTTTAGTACACATACACCATAAATCCCCCGAAGCCGCTGTATCGATTTTCACGTTATATTTTTCACAAAGTATAAAGCCTTAATAAATTGCACAAACCTATTCTAATTTGTAATCCTTGTTTAACGGACCCTTGACCAGGTCTGGCCATCTTGAGCTGACAAGCGCAGAGCATACAATGCGTGCCAGCGATCGTGTTTGCAAAGAACTACATCACTACGAGCCGCGGAAAGGCCTTGAATTTAAATCCTAACGCCGTTTTCTTCACTCGTGGCGAATCCGCCCGGAGAGAGATGGTGACGTAGTCGTATCCGCAGTGTGACGTCGCTAGTGGTGACACATGACTTCGAGAATTATTCAAGAAAACATCTGTTATCTGTGCGATCTGTTGCTTGAATTGACGAATTGAAGTTTAGAGAAATAATAAAACACAGAAACGGAATCTCTGCGTGTTTTTTTGTTTTACTTCGCACTGCAGCAAGAGAGATGTACTTCCGCTTCGGCTACTTGTTCCCACGGTCGTGCGGTCACGTGTGCAGGTATCGAAACTATGCGATTTTCTATCGTGTTCCCGTGCGTGATCATGCTCTGCCATCCGCTTGTACTGCCTCGGTATTCGTGTAGCACTGAATTATACCGCTAGCCATGTTTCCTTGTGCACAGCGCGCAAAATTGTGCGCTGTGCGAACGAGACAACAGCTCGCGCGCGATGCCGTCGGCGGAAATGCGTACGCCGAAAGAAAAAGAAAGCGAGGAGAAAAAAAAACATGAAGGCGTATGCGTCACGCGATCCTCGAGGTCTGGTTGGGAGAACGCAGGGAAGGAATTTCGCTTGCGTAGGCTAGACGGGGCGAGTGGAGAGAGCGTCTTGCTTGGCAGAGGAGCCCGCCTGCTGAAATCACGAGTTCGCGGCACTGAAATATTTCTATCTCGGCTATCAATGGAGCCGATTTGAAAACTTTTTTTGCGGCAGAACGATCCGTAGAGGACAAGTAACCACTTCCAGCGTTTAACTAAAATTTGCTATGGGACCTGGTGAGGGGTCCTTTAAGTAATCCAGGGTGCACTGTATACAGGCACATTGAGCAGCAAGCATGTGTTTGCTGCAGTAAAGCTAGGGAAATGATGGAGCATGTTTTATTACAATTTGAGGACATCTGCCCAGTCGTCGATTTAGGCACCAATGGACTCCTTGAAGCCCTTGGGTTCAGCGAGAGCAGGGGAAAAGTATACATGTCCGCAATAGAAATTAGTAAGAGGCGATTGGAAGATTGGTGGAAGAAAAGTAGGGAAACGACAACGGGAACCTACAAAAACAAAGTTCATATAGGGGGCCAGAAAATTTCGTTGTGGGAAGTCATCATGCGTTTTTTTTTTCCTTTCTTTTTCTTTTTCTACCTTGTTAGGACATTATGCCGTATAATAGCAAGAGCTTGGTTTTTTCTCTCTTTTTTTGGAGCTGTGGTTAGGCGAATTTTTGAACGACCGGCTTCTGGAACTACATTCAAAGTAGCTAGAACTAGATCTTTGTCTTTATACTTTAACAAAAATATTTTAGAGCTTAGCTCTTAGGCGCGTTCCTGCGGCGAGCGCCGGCGTCGGCGTCCCTCGTAACCGAGCGAACGAGCACAGCGAAGGATGAAAGAAACCGCCGTGGTTGCTCAGTGGCTATGGTGTTGGGCTGCTGAGCACGAGGTCGCGGGATCGAATCCCGGCCACGGCGGCCGCATTTCGATGGGGGCGAAAGCACCCGTGTGCTTAGATTTAGGTGCACGTTAAAGAAACCCAGGTGGTCAAAATTTCCGGAGTCCTCCACTACGGCGTGCCTCATAATCAGAAAGTGGTTTTGGCACGTAAAACACCAAATATTATTATTATTAAGGATGAAAGAGCGAACGCGGAGCGCAGCGAGGAATTAAACACGATAGCGAAGCGAGCGCGAACAGGAAAGCGGAGGAGGGCGAAAGCCTAAAAAGAAAAGCGTAGTGCCTCGCGCGGCCAGTCGCGCGGCAGTTTTGCGTGTATTCGAGGGCTTCATTCATGCGTGGAAAAGCTTTTATGTAGCGCGTATCGAGCAACAGAAAGATGTATCGAGAATTTTTCATGCTGCTCTACAATTTTCTCATTGAAAATTTTCGTCTAACTATAATATTTGAGAAGTTGACATAATAGTTCTGCTGAAACCCGCAAGGTGGAGAGAAATAATTAATAAAGAGAAAACGGGTGGATGTCTGATTTTCCCTTTATTAATTTGAGAAGTTCGTTAACTAATTAAGACCAATTATGTAATAAGGCGGAATGAAAAAAATAATCGGAGTATCTCCAAACGACAGCAAACAAACCTTGGTTCTGTCCAGCTACGTGGCATTTGTATATATTTAAAGTTTGGCTAAAGTTACGTGGGACACCCTGCATAGAGACAGAAGAAGCGTGTTCAAAGCATATTCATGCCTAATGTGAACCAGCTAGCTGACACGTAGTTTTAGCGCTAGCAGCGAGACCCCGTCTCTACATTCCTAATTTGCTACTTATTCACATGTCGAATTTGTGCGCATAATTCTTCCCTATTGTTCACCAGTTCCAAATGGGCTTGGTACTTTTTTAGCTTTCGTTTTTACGTTTCGCTTGGTCTGCTGTCGTGTTGAATAAACAAATGATCTCACACAACAGGCATTCAACCTGAGCGTCAGCAATGCTACACCGTACCTCGTCGAGCTCAGTGC